>NW_007102987.1:3778-10194 GCF_000164805.1 Carlito syrichta | reverse complement strand
CACCTCAGCCTTCCAAGTAACTGGAACTATAGGTGCGTGCTACACGCCCAGCTAATTTTTGATTTATTGTAGAGATGAGGTCTCGCCAAGTTGCCCAGGCGGGTCTTGACCTACAGGCTCAGGCAATCCACTCACCTCAGCCTCCCAAAGTGCTGGGATTACAGGCTGAGCCACCAAACCCGGCTTAGACTCATTTCCAATTCTCACCTCTCCCCTCTGTTCTTTTTCTCCCCATAGAAACCCTTTCAAAGTTTGGTTCCTCAACCTCAGCACTATGGACATTTCAGGTTGGATAATTCTTTGTTGTGGGGTGTTGTCCTGTGTGTTGAAAGATGTTTAGCAGCATCTCTGGTCTCTACCCTCTGGATGCCAGTTATTACAACTGAAAATGTCTGCACATTGCCATATGACTTGGGGAAAGGAGGGCAAAATCACACCATGTTGAGAATCACTGTTTTTTTTCTTTTTGAGTTGGAGTCACTCCGTCGCCCAGACTGGAGTGCAGTGGCATGCTCCTGGCCACCGCAGCCTTGACCTTCTGGGTTCTGGTGATCCTTCCACCTCAGCCTTCCAAGTAGCTGGAACTACAGGTGTGCGCTACCACGCCCGGCTAATTTTTTGATTTATTGTAGTGATGAGGTCTCACCAAGTTGCCCAGGGGGGTCTCGAACCCGCGGGCTCAGGCAATCCGCTCACCTCAGCCTCCCAAAGCGTGGGATTACAGGATGAGCCACCGATCCCGGCTGAGAATCACTGTTTTAAAGGAAACAATTTCTTGCTGACCCTTGAGAATTTGACCTTCGGTCTAAGATATCTTCATTTAGTGTTACACTCTGCCACTTTATTTATTTATCTTTTTTGAGTTGGAGTCTCACTCTGTCGCCCAGACTGGAGTGCAGTGGCTGTTCCCGGCCACGGCAGCCTCGACCTGCTGGGCTACAGTGATCCTTCCGCCTCAGTCTTCCAAGTAGCCGGAATTACAGGCATGCCTACCACGCCCGGCTGATTTTTTGATTTATTGTAGAGATGAGGTCTTGCTGCCCAGGTGGGTCTCGAACCCGCAGGCTCAGGCAATCCACTCACCTCAGCCTCCCAAAGGCGTGGGATTACAGGCTGAGCCACCGAACCCGGCTACACTCTGCCACTTTAGACAATCACTTTGCATCAACATAATCACTAAATTTTGGGTGCTAGAAATCCTTTACAAGTTGGTTGCCCCAGTGATTCAGAATCTATTCATATTATTATTATCTGTAGATTATAATCATAACCAAGACACCCCTTTGGAAACTTCTCTTAAAACTTGTGGCCCCCTGAAAATATGTCCACTCAGAGGTCCACAGATACCTTAGCTCTCTCCCTGGTTTGTGAAATACTGGGGTTGGGTGATTTCCTAGAACTTTTCCTGCTGCCTTAAGCACTTCCTGTGTTAAAAACCTAGGACCTTGCTTTTCAAACTGGAATGGGCAGCACAGTGAGAGCACCAAGCTAAATCTCAAGTCTTCCACTTATCAGCTCTGTGATGTAGTGCATATCACTTACCTTCTTGGAGCCTTAGTCTCCTCATATATAAATTAGGATTAAAATTATACCTACTTCATAAGATTATTTCAAGGTTTAAAGACGTAATGCATGTTAAGTGGTTAATATACTGCCTGGCACATAATAAGTGCTTTATAAATGTTGGCTGTTAGTATAATTACCACCAGGGCTAGGTGATGGTATGCCAGGAAATACTCAGAGCCACAGGATAAACAAGGAATATCTTCCTGGAGTGTAAATTTCTACTTGAAGTGTTGGGAAAACTGGCTTTGAATTTTTCTCCTAAAGGGCAGTGATTAAAAAGATTATTTTCATGTTGAAACAAACATGGGAATAAAAGGTAAAATTTGCCTTTATTTTAAAGATGAAATGTGAGACTTCAGGGAAACCTTATGCTTGAGGCTGATGAATTTGGGCCTCATCCATAGACCTCCAGCCCCTCAAGGGGCTGACTCAGTCTCCTCTGCTGGGAGAGAACATTTAGTGGGAAAGTTTAAGCAGTAGCTCTGGGTTATTTTGCATCTTGGACCAATTGAAATATCAGGAATATTGAAGAAATTCTATAAGAAGCTGGGGCTTCCTAGTTAAGAGTCCCTGCTCTCTCTTCTTTTGATTTGTGCCTTCCAAATTGCTTTGGGATTTGTTACCTAAGGGAGGGGAATGGGAAAATTTGTTGAGTATTCATTCAACAAATATTTAGTAAGTGACTACTATCTGCCTGGCACTATTGCTAAGGGATACAGAAAGAACAAATTTAAAAAAAATGCTTTGCCCACATGAAACCAACAGTATCAGTACCTGCATTAGCCTAGGTAAGGGAACTGAAATGAAAAACAGTAGGGGGAATGGTTTTGGAGTTTAGGAGAGAGGTCAGGAATTATAGACAGTTGAGTAGCCTGTGAGATATCCAAATAGATCTTGAGTAGGCTGCTGAAAGAGAGTCTGGCCTAGTTTTCAGTGGGACATTTGTGGTAGAGTTAGGTACTCATAATGGCATTGATTGAGGTGAAGCCAGGGATGCTAGATGTCCTGCAATGCATGGACTTTTGAAGGTCCCACTGGATACTTATGTAGGTGAAAGTGCTGTATGCAATTATCTGAACCTAACAACTATTCAATTTTTCATATAAACACAAAGTACATTCTAGCACAATTTTAATATTCCAGGGAGGCAAATACTATGCAAAGTGAATGAAGATTATGCCTTGTTTTGTTTAGATGCTACCAAGAGTTTTTCACCATTTCAGAACATCATATTAGTAATAGCAATTCTGCTATGGTATTCAATGCTCTGATTGGCATCTGTAGCTGTTGAATTTGGGTCCTTTCTTCTCAAGCGGTAAGGTACAGGTGAATCACCTGGGGGATCTTATTTATTTATTTATTTTCAACAACAGAAGAGACCGTTTGGATGACACTGGATATAATGAGAGAGAGAGAAAGAGAGAGAGAGAGAGAGAGAGAGAGAGAGAGAGAGAGAGAGAGAGAGAGAGACTGACTGACCACACCAGAGAGAGACAAACTAAGAAATATAGTTATTTAGAGGGCAGGAAAGGAGGGTGTCCAGGCACTGAGGAAAGTTGTAGGCTTTGTTGAAAGGAGCTGGTTTTGTAAAAGTTGGGAAGGAGTACAGAATGACTGGAGATGAAAGCAGATTTAGAAATGATGGCAGGTCTCTAAAAATGAAAAAATAGCTGGCTGTGGCAGCACTACCTATAGTCTCAGCTACTCATGAGGCTGAGGTAGCCTGAGCAACAACAGAGTGAGAACTTGACAAAAGAAAGAAATAAAGAAAAGATACTATGGTAGAAAGTTGAAGAATGTCACATGCCCCATGACCTATCCATCACCCACATCACAAGCAGCCACCTTTTTGTCTTCAGCTTCTTTCCACAGAACTGGTGAACAGTTGTGTGAAGGGTGGGAAATGAATAATGGAGAAGGTCAGACCAACCTCTCTACCTTCCAAGGCAGGTACTTTGCTAAATAACATACAAGTAAGATGAATTTTATGATTGCTGCTCTATTATCATTGTTCTTCTAGGTCACTGCTGGCCAGTAGAACTTCCTGTGATGGTGACAACTTTTTTTTTTTTTTAAGTTGGAATCTCACTCCGTTGCCCAGGCTGGGGTGCAGTGGCCCGCTCACGGCCATTCCAGCATCGACCTGCTGGGATCCAGCAATCCTTCTGCCTTGGTCTTCCAAGTAGTTGGAACTACAGATGCGTGCTACCACACCTGGCTAATTTTTTGGTTTATTGTAGAGACAAGGTCTCACCATGTTGTCCAGGCTGATTTCGATCCCGTGGGCTCAGGCAATCCTCTTGCCTCAACCTCCCAAAGTGCTGGGATTACAGGCTTGAGTCACCACGTCTGGCCCGATGACAATGTCTCATATCAGTGCTGTCCAATATGGCCACCACTAGCCACATGTGCCTGTGGGGCACTTAAAATGTGTTTCATGTGGCTGACTTTTACATTTTATTAAAATTTTATTAATCTAAATTAATTTATTTATTTATGAAAGGAGGGCACCCTAGAACTTTAGGATACAACATAACCATTTTGAAGCATCACAGTCATTTTGCTCAGGCCTCACCTCTTGACATTCCCTTGCTCCACAGCTTGCATGGCCCACACGTCTTTTTACTCTATACTCATTAACAAGAAAAATACTTTAGTTTTAGAAACTGATGATTACACTTTGCTAAAAATACTTTAGTTTTAGAAACTGATGATTACTTGTATGTTATTTAGCAAAGAAGCCCTTAAGCATGCCCAGTCTTGCTAACAATCTATCTTTTAGGCATTCATATTGATACATTGTTATTGGCTGCCAGTGACCACCTCCAGCACACTAACTGGAGGCATGTTTATTGATATATTGTTATCAAACAACAATGACAGCCTCCAGTCCCCACCTGAGGTCAAGAGACATTGATGCCTGACAATATCAAGATACTAGATTCATGTGACTATTATGGAAACCAAAGAATGCAACTCTGGACATTCCTTTTGGCCCAGACTTCCTCCAGGTCTAAGTTTTCCTTGCTTTAAAAAGGCCCTTCAATACACCTAGTTACCAGCCTTCCTTGCCACACTCACCTGAGTGCCAGCCCCCTTTCCATCTGTGGAAGGTGAATAATAAGACTTCTACTTTCCTCTCTGTTGCAATCTTCCTGCAGCACTGACCCACCTTGCCTCAGTTTACCCTTTCAATTTATTTATTTTGAGTTAGAGTCTCACTCTGTTGCCCAGACTGGAGTGTAGTGACACGATCATGGCTCCTTATTGGGCTTGGGTGATCCTTCTGCCTCAGTCTTCGAAGTAGCTGGAACTATTGGCACACACCACCATGCGTGGCTAATTTTTTTTGATTTATTGTAGAGATGAGGTCTCACCAAATTGCCTAGGCAGGTCTCAAACCCCTGGGCTCAGGTAGTCCTCTTGCCTCCACCTCCCAAAGTATGAGGATTATAGGCGTGCCCAGCAATTAATTTAAATTTAAATAGCCACATGTGGCTAGTGTCTGTTGTATGCAGAGCTAGAGGTGTTTATTGCTTCTGTCTCAGTGTGGTTCTTCAAAGATGAGCATCTTCTATAGAGGACAGCGTCTTTGACCAAGATCACTGGATTGGGGGTTAGATTAGTGTCTGCCTTCAGCTTGGGCAGTATAGCTGTTTGTGTGTTTTGTATCCCTAGGGACTTGTGCATAATAGATTTTCAGTAAATATTTGTGCAATGAATGGATGAAACAAGAGGCACTTGCTCGTATTTGAACTTAGATGTGATTTCAAAGCACACTGAGTTCAAGATCCTTACAATACCTGTTACCTCCTCTGTTTATAATAATGGAAATACTGGAAAGGACCCAAATACCCCATGTAGGAATTTGATTTAATTAAATAACTCAATATGCAACATTATGCAGAAGAGAATCAGTTACACAAAAAGAGATATATTTATTTTGTATTAGGAAAAAAATCAAAACAAAAGGTATACAATCATCTCACTTTGCAAAAGATATAACTTTATATGCATAGAAAAATGTTGGATTATGTTCACTGGGTGGGATTAGGGATGATATTTTTATTTTATTTTTTCCCCTAAAAGTTCTATTTGATTTTTTTAAAAAAATGTATCGGTTATATCCAGAAAAAACAAAAATAGACACAAAAAGTAGATGAATGGTTGCCTGTGGCTGAAGGTGGATGTGGGGATTAACAGTAAATGGGCATGAGGTATTTTATGGGGGATTCACATGATATTCTAAATGTTCTAAAACTGATTTATGTTGATGTTGCACCACTTGGTAAAGTTACTAAAAATTGTTGAATTATACACATAAAACACATAATTTTACGATATGTAAATATACTTAAATTATTAAGATTATATTATATACTTGTAGTATCCTTAAACAATGAAAAAAATGGAGATGTATTTGATGTTCTCCAGCCCCACATTCAGTTCTATTTTCCAGGTATAACCAGCAGTGATTGGTGTTTAATCCTTTCTGAACTTTTTCTATGCAGAAATTCAACATACACATTATAGATACATAATTTTCTGTTTTCTCTGAACACATAATGTGGGACATGAAAAATGTAACAATAACTGCTCTGAGAGGTAGGACTGTGTTAGAGAGAGTGGAGTCAAGGGCAGGAAGGGAACTTTTACTTTCTTGAACTTTTTACTTTCTTTAGTTTTGTATCATTTGCATGTTTTGTCATGAGTATTTGGAGTTACAAACCCAATAAAGATATTGAAATAAGAGATACTATTGCATTCTTAACGCCATGCTGTTCTCCTATTTTTAAAAAAAGGTAGCCGGGCTCGGTGGCTCAGACTGTAATCCCGTGCCTTTGGGAGGC
>NW_007102987.1:1367-3758 GCF_000164805.1 Carlito syrichta | reverse complement strand
CACCTGGGCAGCGAGACCTCATCTCTACAATAAATCAAAAAATCAGCCGAGCGTGGTAGGCATGCCTGTAATTCCGGCTACTTGGAAGGCTGAGGAGGAAGGATCGCCGGAGCCCAGCAGGTCGAGGCTGCGATGGCCAGAAGCGGCCACTACACTCAGTCTGGGCGACAGAGTGAGACTCCAACTAAAAAAAAAAAAAATGGTTAAGAATTTTTGCCACATGCTGGACATCAAGTGGAATACCTTAGATGTATTACCTTAGTGAATCCTTATAATAACGCTGTGAGGTGTGCAATATTATTAGTCTCACTTGACAGATGAATAAACAGATCTAGAAAGATTGCTTTTTCCTAGTTCACACAGCTAGTGTGTAGGAACCTGGATCTTTACATCACATTCTCTCCTCTCTCTGACAGACTTATGTTCATCCTGCAAAACCCAGCTTTAATGGTCTTTCATGTGCACGTGTAGTCTTCCCTAATCCACTCAGGCAGAAAGATTACCCTGTTCTCAAGGTACTTAGAGTCCAGGGAGGAGACAGACAGCTAAACAGTGACAAGAAAGAAGAATACATGTTTTAACAGCACTATGTGCAAGCAGAGGGAATTTAGATCATGTGTCTGAGGCAGTCAAGGATCTCCAGAGAGAATATGTTTTAAGCTGATTGATAATTATACCTAGGGTTTTTTTTCAGGAGAGTAAAGGAAGGTATAGGTTGTCAGAGGTGGGGAGGGAGTGTTGAAAGGGATTTGGGGCCTTGCTTCTGTTTTAGGAGATTCAGGAATGTTACAGACCCAGGCATACTCTGGAAACTATAGTTTTGCAGTTCAGTGTGACTGAATGGTCAAATTGGCCTGAAGGAGTGGCAAAGTGAAGGGTGTGTACCTTGAGGCTTAAGTCCAGATCACCAAGTCTTTTTTGGTAGAATCCGAGTTTTTAACACTGTATTCTGTGACTGAAACAGAGCTGGTAAAATATTTGAGCTGCTTGCAGTGGCCCAGCACTTTGGTGGGTGGAAGTGAGAGGATTGCCTGAACCTAGGGATTTGAGACCAGCCTGGACAACTTGGTGAGACCTCGTCTCTACAATAAAATTATCGGGTCGTGGTGGTGCCTACCTGTAGTCCCAGCTACTTGGAAGGTTGGGGGAACATTTCCCATTGAGGTGGAAGGATCACTTGAGCTCAGCAGGTCAAGGCTGTGGTAGCCATAAACGTGCCATTGCACTCTAGCCTGGGCGACAGAGTGTGAATCTGACTCAGAATAAAAACATAAAGTAAAATAAAATAAAATATTTGAGCCTGGTATGTCAGAAAGATGAGAAGGTGCCCCAAAGGGACTATTGTGAGAGCTCTCTCCTGGCTCTCCAAGCCCCTCTACCCTGGCACTGGGTGGTGAGGTTGTTTCTGCCCCCGGTTGGGAACTGTCTTAGGGCCACGGACATTGTCTCATTCGCCAGTGCATCCCAGTATTCAGCACAGCTTCTGGGGTATGCAGCAGGTACTAAATAGGGGATGAACTGGTTGGCAGTATGCTGGGCACCAAGAAGGTGCCTGCCAGTGACTGTAAAAATTGAAAGCGAACCTTTATTTCTCTTCAGCACTGTCCCTGGCACAACACGGTGGGGGTCAACCATGAGGAGGTCAAAGAATCCCTGGCCCAAACTCAATCTCAGAGCGGTTCGTTATGAGTGGATGAAGGAGAGGTGATTGTGGCAATTCTGTTCAGTGCCTGCAATGTGCCGGGAGAATCACACCTATTGTCGTATGCCATATCCCTAAAAGCTCCTAAGTCGGTATTGTCCCAGTTTCCCCAACGAGGAAATTGTGGCTCAGAGTGGTTCTGTAACTTGGCCAAGGTCACACAGCCGGCACGTGGGCGAGGGCGGAGGCTGGGAAGCCGAACCTTTAGCAAGTCAAAGCCCATCGGCCTGCCCCTCCTCCACCCCGGGAGGCAGTACTGCGCCTACTCCGTTAGCATAGCCGCTGGGGTTGGGGGTCATCCCGCACCGGGGCGCGGGGCCCGACGAGGCTCCCAGCTTCGGAAGTTACGAAGTTTCCGTGCATTTCGCTCTCCTCCCGGCGCAGTTCGTCTCCGCTCCTTAGCAGTTACGCCGCTAGCGCAGCTGGGCTCAGGTGCGGCGGCGGGCGGGGCCCTGGCGCGGGGAGGAAGGCGGGGACGCAGTTTACGTAAGCGTCCGCTCGCAGGTGCATGCAGTCGCGGACGGCGAGTGCGCTCCCTGCGCGCTCCCAGGTGCGCAGTTGGCGCAGGAGGTCGCGCGGCACCGCGGCGGCGGGCGCTGGCCGGCGCTCTCAGGTGCGGCAGAGCGCGCGTGGAGGGGGCGCGCGGCGAGCGAGGGGCGGGCTTTCCGTTCCCCAGCAGCCGCGGGGCC
>NW_007102987.1:0-324 GCF_000164805.1 Carlito syrichta | reverse complement strand
GGAGAAGATTGGGGATTCGAGCCGGAATGGAGGAGCGCTGCTTGAGGGGCAGGGAGGGGGCAGATGTTAGGAAGGCCACCGGACCCATGTGAACGGGAGCGATGGCGGGGGTTCCGGGCAGGAGGAAGTGTGGGCAAGCAGGGCGATCGTGCTACGGGAGGGAGGGCAGGGAGCGTGGCCAGGTGTCTGAAGTGATGGCGAGGGAAATGGAGGGTGTTCAGCAGGAGGTGTGTGTGAGGGTAGGCCCAGAGGCTGCAGGAGACCTGTGCGGGGTTGAGGGATCGTCTGGCCAGGTGTGTAGGGGAGACGGGGGTGGGGGGGGGG
>NW_007102986.1:0-450 GCF_000164805.1 Carlito syrichta | reverse complement strand
TTTCCTTCCTTCCTTCCTTCCTTCCTTCCTTCCTTCCTTCCTTCCTTCCTTCCTTCCTTCCTTCTTTCTTTCTTTCTTTTTTTGTTTCAAGCCACCTCCACTGCTTTTACTCCTCCATTAAACCCAGCACTATTTCTGATGAAGCAGTAGGTATCCATTACCAGTGAATACCTGGCTGTCCTGGAGAGGGCTTCAGACCAGGTAGACCCTGGGACCCTAGGGAACCCCCAGCCAAACCTCCTGGTGCCCTCCCCTTCCCGTGATGCGGGCCCTGGCCATGGTGCTGTGTGACCGGATGCTGTTGTCCCATGGCAGAACTGTCTCCAGCCTCCCCCCTCTCCTCCCTCATCACCTCCCCCAGTGGTCCTCACCTGTGATTGCAGTGTGCGTGTATCTGTGTGTCTGCATCCTCAGGGATGTTGAGAGGAGAAGCCCCACGTGGGAAGGATG
>NW_007102985.1:55541-76755 GCF_000164805.1 Carlito syrichta | reverse complement strand
CGGAGCCGTGGGCTTCCCGTGGGCTTCTGAGGCCGGGGCCTGGAGAGGCTGTTTGGCTCCTTGCCCCCTCCTGGCTGCCTGCTTTCCTTTCATGCATCCATCTGGCGTGGGCACTGAGCGCCTGCTGTATACTGACTCGCACCGTTCTGGAGGCTGGGGGTGAGCAGTGTCAGATGCATGGAGTTTATTTTCAGGCGTGGTGGGCAGGAGGGCAGACCGCAGCCAAACGCAAACACTGTGGCTGCGTTCTGAAACGGAAACAGCACCACAGGCCGGGAGTGGGGCCTTTGGAGTAGGGGTCGGGAAAGCCTGGGAGGAGGCCTCCTGTACCCGGATGCTGGACAAGAGAAAGGCCAGTCCAGACCACACCTGCCTCTGGCCTCCCAGCCTCCGCACACGCCCTCGGCCGCCCTCTCGTCCCTCCCTCGGGGCCAAGCTTCTTTCCAGAACCACCCAGCAGATGCAGCCACTCCCTCACTTGCACCCCCCGAGTCTTAGGTACTTTCCAGTGTCACAGCATGTTGTCCTGCAAAGACTTAAGTGTGTCTCACCCTCCACGCGAGGTCGTGGGTGGTGTGGGACCCGGCTGGCATGGCTTCCCTCTGGGACACGTGGCACAGCGGTAGCTCAGGGCCAGGAGGACCCAGGATGCCCCCCAGGTCCCTCCAGCACCTCGTCCCTGTGCCCTGGACCGTGCAGGTCGCCCTGGTGCTGGTGAAGTGGCCTCACGTGGGTGCTGGGTTGCCTGGAAGCCCAATCTTGGCTCCCCAGGGCCTGGCCAGGACACTGGGTGATTTGCGTCCAGCCCAGCGGAAGGCCCTTGTGATGTCGCCTGGGGACGTGGCCCCCTCCCCTTTGCCACCACGACCCCTGCCCCCATGTCGAACCCAGGCTAGGAGACTGGGGAGAACTGGACAGCACCCCACAAGGTTTGGGACCGTGAGGGCTTGGAGACAGGGAAGAGATTGAAGACTTGGGTGGGGGGTGGGTGGGAAACGGGTTACAAGACGAATCCAGACCTGTACCTGGGACCCCCCAGGCGGGGGCTCTGCCAGATGTCAGGTTGGCCTCTGAGAGTCAGAACCTCGGGGAGAAGCTCCCTCGGGCTTTCTTAAGAAAGCAACGGCTTTTTCTCCAGGCCAGTCCTGTGCCCTGCTGGGCCGTGGCCTCTCGGTGCTCCCAGCCCCAGATCCCACTTTCCCGGCCCGGCTTCCTCCCACCGGCCTTAGCCTTCCTCCGCTCTGCACCCCGCCCCCCTCCCCTTCTGGAAACAAGCGTGTGATTCTCCTAGAGGAAGCAGCGCTGGTTCTGGGGACTGCCTTCTCTCCCAGCCTTTTGCGTGCCTTGAGATACTTAAGCCGCCCGGACAGCCCACCCCCTGCCCTCCCCAGCCTGCAGTCCCAGGTATAAATAACTCCCAAGGCTTTGGGGGGAGGATGTTCATGCCGCCCTGGCCGAAACACCCCCGCCCCCGTCCCGTGCAGCTCCCTCCCCAGAGGAGAAGCTCCTCCTCCCAGGACCAAACCGTCCCTTCCTCAGAGTGCCTGGGGAGCCCCGAGGAATCGTAAGTCCGGCAGGCCTCCTGATGGCCCGTGAGCCTCTGAGCAGGCCAAGGAAGCCCTCCCTCTGGGCCGTGTGTTCTGAGTTCTGGGTCACTGCTGGCTCGAGCCCTCCTAGTTCTCTGGGCAGCCCTCAACCCTCCCCACGCAGCGACTTGTGCCCACCAGGTTCGGGAGGTGGGCAGGACTGCTGCAGGGAGAGGTGGACTAGGTTTTAGTCGGCCAGTGTTTTTTCTGCAGAACCTGATATCAAGACGTTAAGAGGATGGACTCTGGAATCAGACTGCCTCCAGTCTATCTCAGCACCACCACGACCCACAGTAGAGGCCGTAAGTGAGACACACTCTGAACCTCAGTTTCTTCCCCTACAAAATGGGTATACAAGTCGGGCTCAGTGGCTCAGCCTGTAATCCCACGCTTTGGGAGTCCGAGGTGAGTGAATTGCCTGAGCCCGCGGGTTCGAAACCCGCCTGGGCAACTTGGCGAGACCTCATCTCTACAATAAATCAAAAATTAGCCGGGCGTGGTAGCGCGCGCCTGTAGTTCCAGCTACTTGGAAGGCTGAGGCGGAAGGATCTCCGGAGCCCAGCAGGTCGAGGCTGCGGTGGCCGGGAGCAGCCACTGCACTCCAGACTGGGCGACAGAGTGAGACTCCAACTCAAAAAATAAAATAAAAATAAAATGGGTATACTTATATCCCCTCTCTCTTTGTTCACTGGTTTTCTCTTTGAGTCAGGATCTCACTGTGTCGCCCAGGCTGGAGTACAGTGGCACAGTCATGGCTCATAGCAGCCTCCACTTTCAGGGCTCAGGTGATCCTCCTGCCTTTTTTTTTTTTTTTAAAGACCGGTCTAGAACTCCTGGCCTCAAGTGATTTTCCTGCCTCAGCCTTCCAAAGTGTTAGGACTATACCGATATAATCCCAGGCCTCTCTCTTGTTTGTTTGTTTGTTTGTTTTTAACCTGCAGTAAAACGCACAGATATTAAGTGTTCAACTCAGGGAATATTTATATGTGAACACGACGCATGCACCAGTCACCTTGGCGTTGACAGTCGCATTGTGGGATGGGGGCTGCAGTGCGGTCTGGGTACAAGCACCTCCCAGGGACTGTCACTTGGGGAGGAAAGGGTGGGGGAGCTCAGCCCCTCTCTGGGTCCATGGGTGGGCTGCGTCCCTGGGGAATTCTGCAGCAGAAGGGGGAGGTCCCAGGCCTCCTGCACTTCAAGGGTCAGGACGACAGAGGGGACGGCAGTTGTCCTGGGACTGAGGCCCGTGGCCCGCTGCAGCCCAGCCCCACACCCAGGGAAGGAACTGGTGGGGGCAGCCCAAGTGCGGGAGGCGGACTCCCTTACAGGCAGGACAGGGTGGTTAGAGCCCACTGGGCGGGAGTGCCCCGTGAGCCTTGGAGAGCCCAGCCAGCTCGGGGTGAGAGCCCTCACTGGAAGAGCCAGCTGTCCTGACCACTGTGGAGCCAGGCCTAGCACTCAGAGGAGGTAGGACATCCTGGGGGAGCGGGTGGTTTCTGGGGGGTCCGTGAGGCCTCCATAGGACATCCTGGGGGCATCTGGGGAGTCCCTGAGGCTTCTGTAGGACTTTCTGAGGGGAGCCTGGGGGGTCCATGAGACCTCTATAGAATGTCCTATGGGGGACCAGGGGTCTGTGAGACTGCCGTATGATATTCTGGGGGAGTATGGGGGTCTGCGAGACTCTGTAGAATATTCTGGGAAAAACTATGGGGATCTGTGAGGTCTCTAGGCTGCGCTGGGGAGGTCTGGGGGTTCCATAAGGCTCTTGTAGATGTCCTGGGGGGCTTATGGGGGTCCATGAGGTCTCTTTAGGCTGTGCTGGGGGGATCTGTGAGGCTCTATAGGATGTCCGGGAGG
Organism: Carlito syrichta; assembly: GCF_000164805.1. NCBI lineage: Eukaryota > Metazoa > Chordata > Mammalia > Primates > Tarsiidae > Carlito > Carlito syrichta. Next base: position 73,312 of record NW_007102985.1, on the reverse strand, counting down.
GGGGTGTTATGGGAGGTTTGTGAGGTCTTTGCAGGATGTCCAGGATTAGGTTGCGGGTGCACCTGACCTCTGCAAACTATGTTGGGTGGGTTTTCAGTTGCTTTGTTTGAAGGACGCCCACCTCCCCTAGACTGTAAGTACCAGATTCATGACAACACAGTTTTCTTTTCTATTTTTTTTTTTTTTTTTTTTTTTAGTTCGAGTCTCCTCTGTCGCCCAGGCTGGAGTGCAGTGGCACGCTCCCGGCCACCTCAGCCTCGACCTGCTGGGCTCCAGCGATCCTTTCCCCACAGCCTTCCAAGTAGCCGGAATCACAGGCGTGCGCCACCACACCTGACTAATTTTTTGATTTCTTGTAGAGACGCGGTCTCGCCAAGTTGCCCAGGCTGATCGTGAACCCCTGGACTCAGACAATCCTCTCGCCTCTGTCTCCCAAAGTGCTGGGATTACAGGCATGAGCCACCGTACCCGGCCAACAGCACAGTTTTCTAAGGGGTGACTGGTAAACTTCTTACTGAAGCGTGAGGCACTCAGATGGCCTGTGCACGACTCGCTCGGTCCTTGTGGACTGAACACCCCATGCTACCATGCCCAGGTGAAAACACAGGGTCACAGCCCCTGACACGCCCTCATACTCCCCTCTCCTTTCCTAGGTGGGCAGGTGTGACCACCATCCTGTCTCTGGCAGTGTTGGTCTTGCCCGTGGGGGGAAATGATATGAATGGAGTCGTGTCGTCAGTTCACGCGTGGGCCTGGCTTCTCTGATTTGTGAGATCTGACCCGTAGGGCTGTGTAGGCGCTCCGTAGTGCAAAGGCACCACACATGATTTGTCCGTTCTGCTGTTTATAGGCATCTGGGTGGTAGTTCTAGCTTTGGGGCTGTTGTGAACTGTGCTGCTACAAACGTTCCAGAAACGTGTCCTGCAGAACCTTCTGCAGCGTTGGAAATGTTCTGTGTCTGAGCTGTGTCTGATTTGGCAGCCACTAGTCATGTGTGGCTTTTGAGCCCTTGAAGTGTGACAGGTGTGACTGAAGAGCTGACGACTATATTTTCTGATACTCTAATGAGCTGAAATGTAAATGGTCACTCAGTGCTAGCTACTGCCCTGGACGGCGCCATTCTCGTTTTTCTTTTGGTGACCGTGATGCGTGTTTTCAACCTGTATATATCGAGGGGTGCAAGGGCCACGTCACAGACATGCATGTCAGCTTAATAGCTTCTGCCAAGCAGCTTTCTGTTGTTGGTTATGTCAGTTCATACCCCCGCCAGCAGGAGCACCCCATGGTCCCTGATACTTAGTTGTGTTTTTTTTTTTTCATTTCTCTTACATTTTAGCTATTCAGGTGAGCATGCAGTTAAAAGAGGCTTCTGGTCGGGCACGGTGGCTCACACCTGTAATCCCAGCACCATGGGAGGCAGAGGTGAGAGGATTGCCTGAGCCCATGGGCTCGAGACCAGCCGAGGTAACTTGGCAAGACCTTGTCTCTACAATTAAAAAAAAAATTAGCCTGATGTGGTGGTGTGTGCCTGTAGTTCCAGCTATGTGGAAGGCTGAGGCGGTGAGCAGCATACCACTGCACTCCAGCCTGGGTGACAGAGTGAGACTCTGACTCAAAAAAAAAAAAAAAAAAGAGGCTTCTGTTTACTTTTATGTCGGATTGTGAAACTCCATTTAACCATCGTAGAGGTGATGGTGGTGATGGTGGTGGTGGTGGTGGTGATGGTGGTGATGGTGGTGGTGGTGACAGGGACTTTCTTGGAGGCTGAGAGATACTACCTGAGCCTAAAGCTCACTCTTTCCATGACCCGCCCCCCCTCAGTCAAACATCCCCCCCCCCCCCAATTTGCTTCCTCCCCTACGAACCAAGACCTAGGGCCTCAGCAGGACATGCGGGAAGGGACCGTGTGCTGGGAAGTTATCTGTCCCGCACAGCTGTTGCTACTTTATGCCTTCCTTTTTTTTTTTTAATTTGAGTTGGGGTCTCATTCTGTCCTCCAGGCGAGAGTGCAGTGGCATGATCACAGCTCGCCACATCCTTGACCTCCAGGGCTCAGGCCATCCTCCTGCCTCAGCCTCTCAAGTAGCTGGAACTACAGGTGCATGCTACCATGCCAGCTAATTTTTTAAATTTTTTGTAGAGACGAGGACTTGCTGTGTTGCCCAGGCTGGTCTTGAACTTCTGGGCTCAAGCCATCCTCACGCCTTGGCCTCCCAAAGTGCCGGGATTTCAGGTGTGAGCCACCATGAACCAACCATTGTTTTAAGACCAGTGTCTCCTCTTCTTTACTGTTACTTCTTGGAATATCTCAGCAGAGGAGATGGCTAGCTTGCTTGGCAGGCCACAGCCAGGGCCGAGAAGCTGGGTTTTGTTCCAGCTGCTGTTCTAGTTTGTGGCATCTCTGCTATGTATTAAGCAACATCAACAATCCTCCAGCCTGGGCAACATAGCAAGACCTTGTCTCTACAAAAAATATTTTGTAGAGACGAGGCGGAAGAATCGCCTGAACCCAGGAGATTGAGGCTGCAGTGCACTCCAGCCTAGGTAACAGAGTGAGACCACTGACTCAAAAATTTAAAAATCCTTGGGTATGTACCTTACCAGCTTGCTGAGAGGAAAAGTCAGCCTTGGGGAGCGGCGGAGGGACTTCCTGATGCCAAGGGTGTGTGTGCGTAAGTGCGCGTGTGGTTTTGTAGATATGCTCTCTAATTTTCAGAATAGCCATGTGAGTTAAGTGTTCCTTGTTTACGTTTGAAGAAACTGAGGCTCAGAGAGGTTAAGTCACCCCCTGTGAAGGGCCACAGCTGGTCAACAGTAGCAGTAACTCCATTTCGTTTCGGGCCTCTCTTCCCCAGGTCCAATTAGATACCCTCTGCTACACCTCCTTTAGAACGGAACCAGACTGATCGCTGGCCACCTGTGTGTTGGAAGTTAAGCAAAGGAAGTGTTTGTAATGTTGCAATCCTGGCAGAATTCACGTTGTGTGTCGAGTGCTTGGAAAGTTGTGTGTAAAAGAGCTTTTTGCCTGGAAGTAGGGGGAAACAGCACATGTTACACTTGTCACTGAAATGTGTTACTTTTTAAAAAAAATCCTAAAGTGAATTATTTTGCAAATTGAAGGATCTCTTTTAAATACGAATAATAGGTGGGGCATGGCTCACAACTGTAATCCAGCACTTTGGGAGGTCGAGGCAGGAGAATTGCTTGAGGCTAGGAGTTCGAGACCAGCCTGGGCAATATAGCAAGACCTCGTCTCTACAAAAACTCAGAAACTTAGTGGGTGTGGTGGCGTGTGCCTGTAGTTCCAGCTACTAGGGAGGCTGAGGCAGAAGGATCACTTGAGCCTAGGAGGATGAGGCTGTGGTAAACCATATTTGACAGAGTAAAACCCTAATTCAAATAACAATAATAATAATAACCCAGTATTTGTCTTTTAAGTTTAGGACTTCAAGTAAAAAAAAAAAAAAATGAGGGATGAACAACTCAAAAATATTTACAAGAATTCGTGTGTTTTTCACACATATTTCCTGGTTCATTGCTGCTGGTAGATTTGGGCTTACATGGGTGTGTTTTACAGTCCTTGATCGAATGGATTATTAGATTAGATGACCTTGAAGGTCCTTCCTGCCCTGGGAGTCTTTAAAGTTGTCACATGCTCATAGGTCCAGCTTTGAATTTCAGCTGGGAATTAGGAAATCACCCAAGCCCTGCTCTTTTCCGAAGCTGAAGTCAGTCTGTGGCCCGCTAGCACACGTCCCTGGCACTGCCCCTGGGAGAGCCACTCACTCCGGCACCCCATAAGCGGGAGGACGTCCCGTCTAATGTGCACAGGGAATGCGCCTTCCTGCAGCCAAGTTGCCCGGGCGGGTCTCGAACCCACGGGCTCAGGCAATCTACTCTCCTCGGCCTCCCAAAGCACTGGGATGACAGCCTGAGCCGCGACCCCTGACCCCACAGAGATCTCCTCCTCCATGTCGGCTCTTCACGTGTTTAAACGCCAGCCTGGAAGACCTCCTTCCAGGTGACACTCCCCTGTTTCTTCGACTGTCTTCACCTCCATTTGCAGGGTGTTCTCCGGCTCCCATTTTTTCAGTGCCTGGACTGTTCTGGTGCGCTCCTCACGATGTGGGGGGGAATCCCTCTTCTCAGCCTTTAAACACGTCCATCTGTCTGTCCATCCTTTCAGGACCCGTCCCGAAAAGGAAGTGCTAATGTCCCCTGCCACAGATTGTGAAAATATACACACCTTGTTCGGCGACACCCAGCCCCAGAGGGACAGAATCCAGAGTTCAGATCAGGGTCTGCCTGATTCTCAAGCCCACCCGTGTTGCTGTAATGACCACCTCACGTGTCCCCTTGGCTGGGGTGCGTGGCTGATAAGTCCCATCCTCACACTGGCACCAGAGTCGTCATGCCACATGTTTCTTGCTCAGAGGCACCTACGTCTCTTCAACCGTGCCGTGGCTCTTTGCCGTGCTTGGGATCAGGTATGCACTCGAGGCCATTAGTGGCCGGGCACAGTGGCTCGTGCTTCTAATCCCAGCACTTTGGGAGGTCAAGGTGGGAGGATCCCTTGAGCCCCAGAGTCCGAGACCAGCCTGGGCCACACAGCGAGACCTCACCTCTGCAAAAATAAAGATCAAAAATGAGCTGGGCGTGGTGGCACGCTCCTATAGTCCCAGCTACTCGGGAGGCTGAGGCAGGAGGACTGCCTGACCCCAGGAGGTTGAAGCTGCGGTGAGCCGTGATTATGCCGGCAACTGAGCGAGACCCCCCCCAAAAAAAGAAGCTTAAAGAAAGTAAAATAAATTGATTAAGTTAAAGATGGGCAAATGATCTGAGAGAGAACATCTGTCCCCAGGGGCCCTGGCCTCTTGGTGGCCGTCTCTTCTGCAGTCCCCATGTTTTCCTCACCACACTTCTTTGGGGTTTCTGTCTTTGCTGCCCCAGCCCGGCGGGCTTCATTCCCACATCCCCTCTCTCCCCTCTGCACCCCACAAGCCCCGACGTGTATTTAGGGTTGTGCACAGAGCTCTTGGGAACGTAAACAAAAAACACCTCCGAGGTTGTGAGCACACACCCTTTCATAACACGTGACTATCTGGGAAGAACACAACCTCGACAGAAGGCGGGGTCTAGACTCTCCAGGGGCTCAGACACCCTCTTAGAATGTCCACGGGTCGGGCCGGGCTCGGTGGCTCAGCCTGTCATCCCAGCGCTTTGGGAGGCTGAGGAGAGTGGATTGCCTGAGCCTGTGGGTTCGAGACCCGCCCGGGCAACTTGGCGAGACCTCATCTCTACAATAAATAAAAAATTAGGGGGCGTGGTAGCGCGTGCCTGTAGTTCCAGCTACTTGGAAGGCTGAGGCGGAAGGATCGCCAGAGCCCAGCAGGTCAAGGCTGCGGTGGCCGGGAGCGTGCCACTGTACTCCAACCTGGGCCACAGAGTGAGACTCCGACTTAAAAAAAAAAAAATAGAAAAGAAAAGCCCACGGATGCAAAAACATAGTGGGGTTTTTATACTAATAAACCACCGTCCAGCTGCGTGAAGTGCCAGGCAGTGTGCTAGACATTCTGGAAGGCTCACGGCAACTCCACCACACCACATCGCAGCAGCTGTTTAACAGATGAGAAAACGGGACTCAGAGAGGTGAGGCAACTTGTTCAAGGTCACACAGCGAGTATCAGAGCAGGAGATGGAGCTGATCTGTCTGCCTTCTCCAGAAACCTCTCTGAGATGCCCCGACCCACTGAGGATGGGCGCTTCCTCCTCCATAGCTGCTCTGGGTGATGTCACCCGCCAGGAAGTGCCCCCACCCTGGCTCTGTCCCTGAGCCCCCGTCAGCATCTCCAGGGCCACCGAGAAGCCATCAGATGCCCTGCCTGCGCCCCCTCGTGGTCCGAGGCGGATGCACAACTCTGGCGCAGACTCTGGGGACCTGGGCCCACCCTCTGGCGTGGGCCAGGGACCCAAGGCCATCCACGCTCCGCTCCGGCTTCAGAAGGGCACACGTCTCCCAGGCTTCCCTGGGCTGTTCCTTGAGGAAATTCCTGGGTTCCCTGGGTCCCCCACCCACCTATTCCTGACGGCCACTCAAGTCGGATGAGAGACTTGGCAGTCGCCCCAAATTCCTCTTCAGGGAGTCAGCAAAGGCATCTGACTCAGTCTCCATAACCGATGTCCACTGCTGGCTCCCACAGTCCTTTGTTCACAGACACACACCTCTGCCCGGCATGGTGACGAGTTCCAAATGTTGCTGACTTGACGTGACCTTGAGCGGGTCTCCTCGTGTCTCAGCGAGGGTGTCCTCGTCTGGATGTGGGATGGAAACCCTGCCTCCCCTGTGCTGTGGGCATGTGTTGCGGAGAGGCCAGAGAGCAGGTGTGAAGCAGGTGAAGCTGAGGGTAGCTCCGCCTCCTACTCCATGCCTGGGAGCCCGAGTGCAGCCCGGCCTCCAAGCCACCCACGATCTCACGACATTCCTGCAGGTACACAGGCCCACTGCTCTGATGGGAGGCTGGGTCACACGGGGCCACGGGCGTCTCTGGCAGCATTAGAAAAGGGCATCCTTTCCTCTGAGTGGACACAGCTTTGACAGGGGCTTGGCTTGATGGATGGATATGGGTTTCTCTTGGGCTGAGTGCTCTTGTTCAGTGAACAACTCACACAACCCACACAAGACCATGGAGGTCTTGGTGCCACCCACATCCATCGATTAACCCCCCTCTCCACTCCTGGAATAACACGCCCCTAGGTGGATATGCTGACCACATTTCAAGGACACTAAATCACTGTTTTTGAAAAAAAAAGTCAGGAATGCATGGGGGGCATGGCCTCGCCCTGGGGAAGGAGAAGCCCAGCCTCTGACTGGGTTTGCTGGATTTCCCCGGGCTCAGGGCTGATGTCACTGTTGCCGCTGGTCCTATAGCCTGACAAATTCCTCCCTCCATGATGGAATATTATGCAGCCCAAAGAAGGACAAAAGTGTGGACTTTACAGCAACTTGGACGGATTTAGAGTCTGTAACACTCAGTGATCTATCACAGAAACAAAGAACCGAGTACCACATGTTCTCACTCGTAAGTGGACCCTGAACAATTATCATCATCCTCTAAGAAAGGGATGGACAGTAGTGGGAAACTGCCAGGGGCGGGGGCACACTTTATCAATAAGCATACCTGATCTCAAAGCCGGTGAAGTAGGGGCCAACGGGAGGCCTAAACTTTACCTGTACGATGACCAATCGCATACCTAACCCTGAATTGTACCCCACATCTTAAAAGTAAAAATAAGTGAAAGATGGGCTGGGCTCAGTGGCTCAGCCTGTCACCCCCGCACTTTGGGAGGCCGAGGCGAGTGGATGGCCTGAGCCATGGGTTCGAGCACAGCCTGGGCAACTTGGCGAGACCTTTTCTCTACAATAAATCAGAAACCAGCCGAACTTGGTAGCTCGCACCTGTAGTTCTGGCTCCTTGGAAGGCTGAGGCGGAAGGATCGCCGGAGCCCAGCAGGTCGACACTGGGGTGGCCGTGAGTGTGCCCCTGCACTCCAGCCTGGACGATGGAGTGACACTCTAACTTAAAAAAAAAAAAAGATGAAGAAAATTATAAAAGATGCTTATGCCCCCTCCGCAAAAAAGAAGAATTCCTCCCTTAACTGACCAACATCCCACAGTGGATTTAATCCTTAAGTCACTAAGAAGTGACATATGGATGAAGACCGTGGTTGTAGACAGTGATGCATGGGAGACTTGTGCTTGGAGGGCCCGGGAGAACAAGAAACCCGACTGGAGACAGCTGCCCTGGGGAGAGACAGCGGCCCTGTGTGGCAGGCCACAGGCGGAACTCTGCTTCCTCCCGTCTCCCTGAGGGGGTCTCTCGCTCTTCCTCCTCCTCTCCTGCCTCTGGAGCCCAGCTCCCTCTCTCCTCTCCCCTGCCCTCATTCTCTCCTCACCTCTCCTCTTATCCACTAACTGACTTCTCCTTTGGAATTCAAGAATATTCAACAGCGTTCTGTATTCTGTCATTTATAGTTAGAAAGTAGACAACTCTCTGGGCTCAGTGACTCAGCCTGTAATCCCACGCTTTGGGAGGCCAAGGTGAGTGAATTGCCTGAGCCCGCGGGTTCAAGACCCGCCTGGGCAACTTGGCGAGACCTCATCTCTACGAGAAATCAAAAATCTAGTCGGGCGTGGTGGCGCGCACCTGTAGTTCCAGCTACTCGGAAGGCTGAAGCGGAAGGATCGCCGGAGCCCAGCAGGTAGAGGCTGCGGTGACCGGGAGCGGCCACTGCACTCCAGTCTGGGCGACAGAGTGAGATTCCAACTCAAAAAAAAAAAAATAGACAACTCGAACCAGTCATAATTCTCTTATAAAAATGGCAGCTACATTTCAATTACTTTTTTTTTTTGAGCCAGAGTCTCACTCTGCCACCCAGGCTGCAGTGCAGTGGCACCATCCTGGCTCACTACAGCCTCGACCTCCTGGGCTCAAGCGATCCTCTTGCCTCAGCCTCCTGAGTAGCTGGGACTATAGATGCACACCACCCACTCTGCTAATTTTATTATTTTTTGTAGAGATGAGGTCTCACTATGTTGCCTGGCCTGGTCTCAACTGGGATTACAGGTGTGAGCCACTGTGCCCGGCCTAATTGCTTTTTTATTTGCACACAAATCATGAGAACTGTTTTCTGGGCATCGGTGATCTCTGAGGTGTTCACGGTGTGCACAGTGCAGCGACAGGAGTGGGAAGCCAGCAAGGAGGCCTTGTCTGGTCAGCGTCTGTCCGTCCCGCCCAGGACTCCAGCAGCAAGGAGAGGTTAGCATCCTCGAAGGCTGAAGGTGAGTCCTCGGACCCAGACACCTCACTTGGTTTCCAGCCTGTCTCTCTGCCCCACCCACACAATCGCCTGACCAATCACAGCGGACTCGGTGCCGCGTGTATTATGAATCCTTCTCTCTATTTTCTGAATCACGTGACACTAAATAACACTTGCTTCATGCCTGAAGAGATAAGCCAACTCAGTCAGAGGGCTGGCCTTTCCCCCACAGATAGGAGTCAGGCCACCCATAGAGACAGACATGGAAGCCCAGAGAAGTCACACGACTTCTCCAAGGTCACACAGACGGGTCATGGCAACACTTGAGCAGAACCAATTTTTCGAGTCCAACAAGCATGCAAGGGGAGATCCCCAAAACACTCGGAATTATCTTGGAGGGCGGGCCCCTTGTCGTGCAGGCTCCCCCCAACTAAGTGTTCTAGGAGCCCGTTGGCATCAGGGTACTTACTAGCATTGTTGTGAGAGGCTGCATTCGGCTTCAGTTAATTTTTTTGGAGATTCTTCAGTGCGTTTGTCCATTTCATGATGGGTGATTTTCGCGCACACCTGCCCACACAGGGCTGAGTGTTTGGCAGATTTTGACCAAAACCAGCATGACCCCATACCCCACCCTCCCTAGTTCCCTGATGTTTCCCCTAGCGATTTTTTTGTTTGTTTGTTTGCTTGTTTGTGTCCCCGGATGAAAGTCCTCAAAGGGAAACATTTTGCTGATGTGGAAGAGGTGGCTTTTTAACAGCAGAAGTACTAAAAGGCATCAAAATCGACGGGTTCAAAAACTGTTTTGAGCAGTGGGAAAGCACCTCAATAGGTGTATTGCATCCAGCGGAGAGGACTTTGAAGGTGACTGAAGTTTAAATATGTAAGAGTAGACACACAGGTTTTCTGTTGTTGTTTTGGTTTTTTTGAGTTGGCATCTCACCCAGGCTGGAGTGCAGTGGCATGCTTCCAGCCACCGCAGCCTCGACCTTCTGGGCTCAGGCAATCCTTCCATCTCAGCCTTCCAAGGAGCTGGAACTACAGGTACATGCCACCACAGCCAGCTAATTTTTTGTTTTATTGTAGAGATGAAGTCTCTCCAAGTTGCCCAGGCTGTTCTCGAACCCATGGACTCAGGCAATCCTCTCACCTTGGCCTCCCCAAGTGCTGGGATTGCAGGCTTGGGTCACTGGCCCCAGCCAGATACCCAGTTTTTAATAAATAAATTCCAGATTTTTGGGGGGTGCCCTCGTGTAACACGGGATCGGAGTGTCCTCTTCTGTGGGAGCCACACGCATTGGATCAGCTTCAGGAGACCCCGTTGCCGCTTACGTGGAGTTCATGACCTCCAGGGAGGAGACAGATCATTTGACCAACACTGGCTCACCCGGCGGACAGAATCAGATTCAGCCCCGCCATCTGTCAACGACATGTCCAATGACATCCATGTGATGGCTGCACGAAGTGGGGTTGGGACGTGGGCCATCCACACTCTGCCTCCTCCTGGAACTTGACCACTGCCCAACCTTGCCGGCTGTGCCCTAGACAACAGCTTCCTCCTCCTGGGATGCAGAGCCCGTCATGGGCAGGCCATCGTGCTGATTGGCTCTGGGTCAACCAGGTCCTGAGTCCCCCAGTGCATACTCTGCCTTTCTCTTTTAATGGCACCTGTCACTCTCTGTTAGGTCAAATAAATACTGCAGCCACGCCCTGTGCTGGGCACGAGGAACATAGATGCCATCGGCCAGGGTCCACCATCCCACGGGTCATAGTGTCACCGTGGGACAGGAGCGAGGACAGACACAAAGAATGTTTCCTGTCCTCTGCAACGGGAAGTGACAGCCTGTGGGACGCACAGGGGCTGTGGGCCCAGTGGGAGGGTCAGAATGGTGGCTGGGAGACAGTGGCACCGGAGACCCCGAGGCGGGACTTGGAGGGAGTTGGCGAGGCCAAGTGAGACAAGCAAAATGTGCCGTAAAGTGAGGGAGGAAGGGGGGGTGAGGCTGGAGGTGGAGGTGGGGGCGATCGTGTCCGCTGGCTGCAGCACTTTGAGGTCCCTGCATGGACACCGTCTCTGCATCGAGGAGACACTGGTGGAATGCCCACATGCCATCCTGACTCAACCAGCTGTTTCCTTTGGCTTTAAAACTTCTATCGGCCAGGTGCAGTGGCTCATGCCTGTCGTCCCAGCACTTTGGGAGGTGGAGATGAGAGGATTACCTGGGCCCAGGGGTTCAAGATCAGCCTGGGCAACTTGGTGAGACCTCTTCTCTACAATAAATCCAAAAATTAGCCGAACGTGGTGGCACACACCTGTAGTTCCAGCTACTTGGGAGGCTGAGGTGGAAGGATCACCTAAGCCCAGCAGGTCGAGTCTGCGGTGGCCGTGAGTGTGCCACTGCTCTCCAGCCTGGGTGACAGAGTGAGACTCCAACTCAAAAAACACAACAAAAAAAACCCAAACTTCTGTCAGATAGACAATGCTGTGACATCACTTCTAGTGGAACCTACAGACGTCACACTCACAGGAGCAGAGGCAGACCAGTCAACAGGGTGGCCTGGCCCAGCGGGGAAGGGTGCAGGTTTGTGGCCATTGTCTGGGGGCTGGGAGGGCAGTCCTGGGGGAGGTGTGTGTGTCTGTGTGTGTTTCTGTGGGTGTCCATGTGTGTCTCTCTATCTGTGAGTGTTTCTCTGTGTATCTCTGTGTGTGTATGTCTGTGTGTGTATCTGTGCGTGTCTCTGTGTGTCTGTGTGTGTCTCTCTGGGTGTGTCTGTTGTGTGTGTCTGTGTGTGTGTCTGTTGTGTGTGTCTGATGGCCACCAGGGGTTGAGAGGGAGGGGAATTGAGGAGACTTTGGTCAAAGGATGATTTCAGTCAAACAAGAGGAATAAGTCCAGGGGTTCGGTGGCACAACGTGGTGGCGATGTATCTCACACACTAAGAGGGCAGACTTCGGTGTTCTTACCGTGGATTACGAAGCATGGGAGGTAATAGACACAGACATTAGCTTGATGTAGCCACACACGATGTGTACCTGTATCAAAACAAGTATGCCCTCAACACATACAATTCTTATTTGCCAATTAAAAAATAATTTTTTTTGAGTCGGAGTCTCATTCTGTCTCCCAGGCTGGAGAACAGTGGCACACTCATGGCCACCTCAGTGTCGACCTGTTGGGCTCTGGCGATCTTTCCACCTCAGCCTTCCAATTAGCCAGAACTACAGGTGTGCACTACCACGCCCAGCTTATTTCTTATTTTATTGTAGAGATGAGGTCTCGCCAATTTGCCTGGGCTGGTCACAAACCCCTGAGCTCAGGCAATTCTCTCACCTCGGTCTCCCAAAGGGCTGGGATTACAGGCTGAGCAACCAAGCCCGGCCAAAAAATAATTTTAAAAACTCACGTTGAGGCCACACATGGTGGCTTACACCTATAATCCCAGCATTTTGGAAGGCCGAGGCAAGAAGATTGCCTGAGCCCAGGGGTTCAAGACCAACCTGGGCAACTTGGTGAGACCTTGTCTCTACAATATATAAAAAAATTAGCCGGGCATGGCAGTGCATGCCTGTTGTTCCAGCTACTTAGAAGGCTGAGGCAGAAGGATCACCTGATCCTAGCAGGTCCAGGCTGCGGTGGCCATGAGCATGCCCCTGCACTCCAGTCTGGGTGACGGAGTGATACTCCAACTAAAAAAAAGTTTATACTCTTTTTAAAAATTATATAGGCTGGGCTCGGTGGCTCAGCCTGTCATCCCAGTACTTTGGGAGGCTGAGGTGAAAGGACTGCCCAAGCCCAGGGGTTCGAGACCAGACTGGACAACTTGGTGAGACCTCATCTTTAAAATAAATCAAAAAATGAGCTGGATGTGGTGGCGCGTGCCTGTCGTTCCAGCTACTTGGAAGGCTGAGGAGGACGGATTGCCTGAGTCCAGCAGGTTGAGGCTGTGGTGGCTATGAGTATGCCACTGCCCTCGATCCTGGGCGATAGTGAGACTCCAACTCAAAAAAAAAAAAAAAACTCACATTGGAAAATACTACGGGAAATTTCAGGGAGACATGACAAGTACTCTCTACTCCATTCTTCTGTCAATCTAAAAATGTTCTAAAAATAAAGTCTATTAACTTAAAAAAAAAAAAAGCCTTGCATTGTGTTGTTTCACTGACTTACCGGGAAGCAGCCTGAGTTGTCTTAACCAAGCAGGGAGCCCCGGGGGGTGGGGGCAGGGCGCCTCCCTCCCGTCCCACCCTTGCCCTTTCCCGTGGCAGGGAGGGGCGCCACTGTCACCTGGGCGCACGGGCAGAAGCCTGGGAAGTCCCGGACGGCTCTGTCGCCCTCGCGGCACACCTAGTCCTGGAGGCGGGACCTCAAGCTCTCTGGCACCCACCCCTGTCCCTCCCTCCAGCGGCCTCTGACCTGGACGGGCTGCAGAGTTCATTTTCTAGGGCTGCGGGAACAGAGACCACAGCCTGGGCTTACACCACAGGAATTCATTTCCTCATAGCTTCAGAGGCCGGAAGTCCAAGGTCCCAGCATCGGTGCCTGGCTGGTCCCCCTGAGGTCTGTCCCCCTGGTTCGTGACAGCCGCCGCCTCCTGGGTCTTCACACGGTCTTCCCTCTGCAGGTGCCCAACCCTCCTCCTCTACTCCTCTTTCTCCTTCGTTAGGCGCGTCTCACTCTTGTCGCCCAGGCTGGAGTGCAGCGGCAGACTCACAGCCGCCACAGCCTCGACCTGCTGGGCTCAGGCGGTCGATCCTTCCGCCTCAGCCTTCCAAGGAGCCAGAACCACAGGTGCACACTACCACGCCTGGTTAATTTTTTTTATTTTTTATTTTTTTATTGTAGAGACAAGGCCTCACCAAGTTGCCCAGACGCAGGCAACCCTCTTGCCTCGGCCTCCCAAAGTGCTGGGATGACAAGCTTGAGCCACCGCCCCTGGCCAACCCCTCCTTCTTATAAGGGCACCGGTCATATGGGACTGAGATCCACCCTAACGACCACACTTGGATGTAATCCTCCCTATAAAGACACCGTCTCCAAATACAGCTGCATTCTGAGGTCCTGGACATTCGACTTCAACATGGGAACTTGGGGGACTCGGTTCAACATCTCACATGGCTTCTGTCTAGCGTCCCTCTGAGCCTTTGTTCAAGCAGTCACCAAAGAGATCTTCTAAACACACAAATTGGCGGGGCATGGTGGCTCACACCTGTGATCCCAGTGCTTTGAGAGGCCCAGGCAGGAGGATTTCTTGAGGCCAGGACTTCTAGACCAGCCTGGGCAACATAGTGAGACCCTTGTCTCTAAAAATATTAAATAAATAAAATAGAATTGAGCTCTGCACCCGGGAACACAGCCCGCTGGACTCCCCAGGGCCCCTTCCCGCTTTGCCTGTTTTCAGCCCTGGGAGGAACAAAGCAAGCCCCAAATACACCGGCCAGCTGGCAAGCAATGAGTGGCCTCCGAAGGCTGGACTGAGGGGCCTTTCCGTGCTCCGTGCGGTCACCCGAGCCCTCAACCTGATGTCATTCCAGATGGAGGTGTCCAGGAGTTGGGGGGTGGAGCCCGGAGCCCTCAGTGGGCCAGGAGGTGAGTGCACTGCTCTGCCGGTTACACGAGCACGCCACTGGAGGCGGATGAGCTGGAGGACAGGCATGAGAGGACGCATGAGCCTCATTAGGCAGGGCAGCCGCTTCTCTGCGGAAGAGGGGCAGCCTCTGTCCCTCTCTGCTCAAGCCCACTGTCGGGTGACGGCCCTCCCGCTGTGTTAGGATGGGTTTGCGGGTCTCTAAGTGTGCCCCCCTTAGAAGGGACCCAGGGATGCCAGATACCTTGACATATCATGTGAGGCCGGTGCGGTGGCTCACGCCTGTAACCTCAGCACTTTGGGAGGCCGAGGCAGGAGGATCGCCTGCGGTCAGGAGTTTGAGACCAGCCTGGGCAACATAGCGAGAGAGACTGGGCCACACCGAGTCTCGCTTTTGCGTCTCGCCTAAAGTGAGGCGCCATGTTTGCAGGGAGACTCTCCTTTCTTGTTTCTTCACTTTCTTTCTGCCCAACACCCGACAGCTTCAGGCAAGTAACACCACCTCTCTGAACCTCAGTTTCCTCCTCATTAAGTCACAGTCCCGGTGAGACGGTGAGTGGAAGTGCTCAGAGGAAGAACCGGCTCACAGGAGGCTTTTCGGATGTCGGTGGACTCTGTATCTAGCTGTTTCCTTGTCAGAAGTGCCAGAGCACCGGAGAGGTAAGTGGTTTACAGATTTCTGCAGTTTGCAGTGTGAGCGTAGTAACTATGTGCTCATTGAAACTCTGCTCTGGGGCTGATCCACGCTTGAATCAAAGACTGCACGTAGCGCAGAGGTGATCGGTGAGCATTCAGTCAAACCCTCACTGCACCTGCAAGGGCTCTTATGGTCTCCCGTTCGCACCAGAGCATTGTAATAAGCATAATAAATCTATCAGATAGGTTTTCACCGGGGGAAAGATGCCGCTTGGTAATAAGCCCTGGTGGAAATGAGTGCTCATCGTTGAAATTAGTGGTACCCAGCCAGGTGCGGTGGCACGTGCTTGCAGTCCCAGCTCCTGGGTAGGCTGAGGCAGGAGGATCGCCTGAGCCCAGGAGTTCAAGACCAGCCTGGGCAGCATTGTGAGACCCCCCCCATCCCCGTCTCTCTCTCTCTCTCTCTCTCTCTCTCTCTCTCTCTCTCTCTCTCTATATATATATATATATATATATATATATTTTTTTTTTTTTTTTTTTTTTTTTAATACAAAAAATTAGCCAGGCACAGTGGCTCACACCTGTAATCTCATCACTTTGGGAGGGTGAAGCAGGAGGATTGCTTGAGTTCAGGAGTTTAAGACCAGCCTGAGCAACATAATGCGACCCCTGCCTCTAAAAATATTAAGTAAATAAAATAGAATCGGTGGAATTCGTGATTTATATATTGGCTTGACTCGTTTGCCATCACTCCCAACTCTTGCATTAAAAAAAAAAAAAAAGAAGCCGGGCTCAGTGGCTCAGCCTGTAATCCCACGCCTTTGGGAGGCTGAGGTGAGTGAATTGCCTGAGCCTGCGGGTTCGAGACCTGCCTGGGCAACTTGGTGAACCCTCATCTCTACAATAAATAAAAAACTAGCCGGGCGTGGTAGCGCGTGCCTGTAATTCCGGCTACTCGGAAGGCTGAGGCGGAAGGATCGCCAGAGCCCAGCAGATTGAGGCTGCGGTGACCGGGAGCGGCCACTGCACTCCAGTCTGGGCGACAGGGTGAGACTCCAACTCAAAAAAAAAAAAAAAAGAATCAGCTGGATGAGATGGCTTTTGCCTGTCATCCCAGCACTTTGGGAGGCTGAGGTGAGAGGATTGCCCAAGGAGTTCGAGACCAGCCTGGGCAACTTGGCGAGACCTCGTCTCTAGAATAAATTTTAAAAAGCTAGCCGGGCATGGTGGCATGCATCTGTAGTTCCAGTTACTTGGAAGTCTGAGGTGGAAGGATGACCTGAGCCCAGCAGGTCGAGGCTGCAGTGGCCATGAGTGAGCCACTGCATTCCAACAAGGCTGACACTGAGACTCTGACTCGAAAAAAAAAAAGAATCTACAGGACTCACATTTCCACCTTCCTGACTGGTCCCTGAGGCTAGATCCTGAAATGATCCTGTGTCCACCATGACGTCAAAGGTTCGAGTTCCCCAAACCCTCGAGGTGAAGCTAACCCCGCCTCTGGCCTGTGGGGTCCCCGTCAAGCACGTCTTCCACACAGGGCACGCTTAGAGTACCCGGGAGGGTGGAGCTGCAATGAGCTCTCAGAACAGGCTATTTTTGGGTCAACTGGCTGGTAAAAATGTGTCTAAAGGTGTCTGAAATGGACCGGGTCGGTGGCTCATCCTGTAATCCCAGCACTTTGGGAGGCTGAGGCGAGTGGATTGCCTGAACCCGTGGGTTCGAGACCTGCCCGGGCATCTTGGCGAAACCTCGTCTCTACAATAAATCAAAAATTAGCCGGGCATGGTAGCACGCACCTGCAGTTCTGGCTACTTGGAACTGAGGTGAAGGATCGCAAGAGCCAAGCAGGTTGACACGAGTGGCTGTGAGCGTGCCACTACACTCCAGCCTGGGCAACAGAGCAAGACTCCAACTCAAAAAAAAAAAAAAAGATGTCCAAAATGTGGCAGACTTCAACTTGAAGCTTGCATGATGCGAAGTTTGTAGGGGAAGCAGCCAGCCCCCAACAACCCATCATGTTTGAGAGATACCTATATCTACCAAAAAATAACCCATTCGTGTTTACATTGTTAAATTCACTTAGGGCCAGGCGCAGTGGCTCATGCC
The DNA here is from genome assembly GCF_000164805.1 of Carlito syrichta. NCBI lineage: Eukaryota > Metazoa > Chordata > Mammalia > Primates > Tarsiidae > Carlito > Carlito syrichta. Next base: position 56,167 of record NW_007102985.1, on the reverse strand, counting down.
TGTAATCCCGGCACCTTGGGAGGCCGAAGCAAGAGGACTGCCTGAGCCCATGAATTTGAGACCAGTCTGAGCAACTTGGTGAGATCTCGTCTCTACAATATATCAAAAAATTAGTCAGGCATGGTGGCATGTGCCTGTTGTCCCAGCTATTCAGGAGGCTGAGGCAGAAGGATCATCTGAGCCCAGGAGTTCAAGATCAGCCTGGGCAACATAGCAAGACCTCGCCTCTACAAAAATTAAAAAATTAGCTGGGTATGGTGGCACGCACCTATAGTCCCAGCTACTCAGGAGGCTGAAGCAGAAGGATCACCTGAGCCCAGGAGTTTGAGATCAGCCTGGGCAATATTGCAAGACCTCATCTTTACAAAAATAAAAAACTTAGCTGGGCATGGTGGTATGCACCTATAGTCCCAGCTACTCAGGAGGCTGAGGCCGAAGGATCCTCTGAGCCCAGGAGGTCAAGGCTGCTGTGAGCCATGATCACGTTGCTGCACTCCAGTCTGGGCAACAGAGCGAGATCCCAACTCAAAAGAAAAAAAAAGTCAAATTGTCTGAGAAATGCAGGTTAGACTTGGGGAGCCTCAGGGTCCAACCAGCATCTTTATAGTGTGGGGGCGGGGGGGGGG
>NW_007102985.1:30882-55458 GCF_000164805.1 Carlito syrichta | reverse complement strand
GGGGGGGGGTCCCTCCAGCTCAGACAGCAACAGAGGCAGGCCCTTACTGCTGGGGCCCGCAGGACTGAAGGCCCCAGAGGGAAGTGCTGTGGATGCAGAGGGGCGGAGCGACAGGGCTGGGCTGTGACCCATCTCCCCAGGGCCTCCGTGTGGCTGCCAGGGACACCCGGCAGGGCGAGAGGCTGCTCTGAGCAGCCTCAGACCCTGACGATTCCCTGACCTGCCGCCTAGTTCTGGAAGGTGGGAAGGCCCACCGTGCGCCCAGCCGCTCAGGACCAGCGACACACCCAGGGTCGTTCTTGTGTAGCCTCGACGTCCCCTCGCCGGGGCAGAGCCAGGAGGCCCGGACTCTCCGTCCAGTCACGTTTCCAGGCTGCTTTTCCGTGATGGCGTGGTGGCCTCCACGGAGCGGAGCTGCGGCTCACGGGTGACTCAGCCGTCTTCAGCCTCCAACAGAAAGGCTGGCAGACCGAGAGACGGAGGCGGTGCTGGCCTTCGGGCCCCCACGCGGGGACAGAGTCTTCAAGGCAAAGAGTTCCCACGGCAGTCCCGGCCGACACTTCCACTCGCTCGCTCGCTCGCTTTTGTTTTCTTTCTTTTTCTTTCTTTCCTTCCTTCTTTTTTCTTTCTTTCTTTCCTTCCTTCCTTACTTTTCTTTTTTCATTCTTTCCTTCCTTTCTTTCTCTTTTTTCTTTCTTTCTTTTCTTCCTTCTTTCTGTCTTCCTTTTCTTTCTTTCTCTTTCCTTCCTTCCTTCTTTTTTCTTTCTTTCCTTCCTTCTTTCTTTCTTTTTCTTTCTTTCCTTCTTTCTCTTTCCTTCCTTCCTTCCTTTCTCTCTTCCTTTTCTTTCTTTCTTCCCTCCTTCCATCTTTCCTTTCCTTCCTTCCTTTCTTTCAAGTCGTAGTCTCACTCTGTTGCTCAGGCTGGAATACAGTGGCATACTCATAGCTACCACAGCCTCCTGAGTAGCTGGAACCCCAGGCACATGCCACCACGCCCGGCTAATTTTTTGATTTATTGTAGAGACGAGGTCTTGTCAAGTTGCCCAGGCTGGCCTTGAACCCCTGGGCTCAGGCAGATCTCTCACCTCAGCCTCCCAAAGTGCTGGGATTATAAGTATGAGCCACCATGCTAGCGCAGCACTTTTCAACGCTTTGAAAAACCTCTGCTCCTTCACCTGTTAAATGAGAATAGTAATAATAAAAACAGTACAAAGCCTGCCAGTCAGTGTTGTGTGGTGTGACACGTAAGCACTCGGGAGGTGTAGCTGAGGTCACTTCATCACGGACCTGGATTTCCACAGGCAATAGGGTGGAGGGAATGTTCTCCAAAGTTTTTCCCTCCCAGCCCCCTGTTATGGATCCAGTGAAGGTGAATCAACCCGTCCATGCCTGACTGAGCCTAGGAAGCTCAGACGACTTGAGATTCTCAAGAACAAGCACTAAGGGCTGGGCATGGTGGCTCACATCTGTAATTCCAGCACTTTGGGAGGCTGAGGCAGGAGGATTGTTTGAGCCCAGGAGTTCGAAACCAGCCTGGCCAATGTAACCCAACATCACTTTACCCGAAAAATGTAGCCAGGCGTGGAAGCATGTGCCTGTAGTCCCAGCTACTCAGGAGGTTGAGGCAGAAGAATCGCCTGAGCCCAGGAGATGGAGGCTGTGGTGGGCCTGGATTGTGCCCCCGCACTCCAGCCTGGGCGACAGAGCGAGACTCCGACTCAAAAGGAAAAGAAAGGAGCCGGGCTCGGTGGCTCAGCCTGTCATCCCGCGCCTTGGGGAGGCTGAGGTGAGTGGATGGCCTGAGCCCGCGGGTTTGAGACCTGCCTGGGCAGCGAGACCTCCTCTCTACAATCAATCAAAACATTAGCCGGGCGTGGTAGCATGCGCCTATAATTCCGGCTACTCGGAAGGCTGAGACGGAAGGATCGCCGGAGCCCAGCAGGCGAGGCTGCGGTGGCCGGGAGCGGCCGCTGCACTCCAGTCTGGGCGATCGAGTGAGACTCCAACTCAAAAAAAACAAAACAAAAGCAAAAACAAAAGAAAAGAAAGGAAAGGGAAGGGAAAGAACCACCAGAGGGCACACTTTCAACACGGGAAAGCCTGGGTCCTGGTTCCTGGTTTTCCCATCGAAAACCACGTGAGGACAAACCTCAACCCCTGGAAGCTTGCAGGTGGAGGGAAGCCCGGGTCTCCTCCCACCCGCCTCGTTCCGCGCTCTCATCTTAACTGGCATCGGGTCACCTCTCTGGAAGCAGCAGGGCCTCGCTGTGCTGGCCCAGCCAGACATTTCCGGGAGAGGATGCTTCAGGGCAACCAAGACCAGAGACCGTCTCCGTTTCTCAGCCTGCCAACCTTTTTGTCGGTAGAGCGAAGACCTGTGACTCAAATGTAAGACTGTTTACGTTAGTGGCGTAAGAACATCCCTTTTCGGTTTTTAGAGACGATGTCTTGCCCTGTGGCCCAAGCGGGAGCACAGTGGCACAACTATAGTTCACTGCAGTCTCGAACTCCTGGGCTTGAACGGTCCTCCCGCCTCAGCCTCCCAATGAGCTGGGATTACTGGCATGCGCCACCACGCCCGGTTAGACCATTCTGTTTTAAACAACTGTTCATCTGGGGTGGGGGGCGTATGTCAAACTTGGTCCATCTACTATTGATGAAACTTGCAGGCAAATGTCTGCTTTGCTTCTCAGACTTGGAAGGCTCACCCCTCCTCTTCCAGCTGATGCGATGTCTAAAGGGTGGCAATGCGAAAATTAGGTATGAATTAGAGTCATGCGGGGTTCCCCTGCTTCACAGCCCTCAGGATGGTGGCAAAAAAAGAAACCAACAAGCCGGGCTCATAGCTTAGCCTGTCATCCCAGCGCTTTGGGAGGCCGAGGCAAGTGGACTGCCTGAGCCCACGGGTTCAAGACCAGCCCAGACAACTTGGAGAGACCTCGTCTCTACAATAAATAAATAAATAAAGATAAGCCTGGCATGGTGGCATGTGCCTGCAGTTCCGGCTACTTGGGAGGCTGAGGCAGAAGGATCGCCGGAGCCCAACAGGTCGCCACGGGGGTGGCCACTGCACTCCAGCCTGGTTGACAGAGTGAGACTCCAACTCAAAAAAAACAAAAAAAACAAAAACACCAACAACAAATAAAACAGAAAGCAACAAGTGCTGGCGAGTATATGGAGAAATTGGAACCCCTGTGCATTGCTGGTGGGAATGTGATAACAGAGCTACTGAGGCGAACAAGAGAGTGGTTCCTCAAAAAATTAAACGTAGCCTTGCTATATACAGCCTAGCATTCCACTTCCAGGTAGCTACTCAAAAGAACTGACATCAGGGGCTTGAACAGATACGTGTGCATCTGTGTTCATGGCAACATTATTCACCATAACCAGAAAGTGGAAGCAGCCCGGTATCCATCCATGGATGGTCAGTAGCATGTGGCATGTGTATTCAGTGGAATATTACTCAGCCTGAAAAAGGAAGGGAATTCTGACGCCGGCCACGGCATGGATGAGCCTCGAAAGTGTGCGAGGTGAAACAAGCCAGACGCGAAGGGACAAATCTTGTGTGATTCCACGTCCCGAGGTTCCAGAACAGGCAGACTCACAGAGGAGGGGGGTAGGATCGCGATGGCCAGGGGCCGCGGGAGAGGGCAGCGGGGAGCCGATGTGGAATGGGTGGCCCGTTTCCGTTTGGGAGGATGAAAAAGTCCTGGATGCTGGTGGCGCTGGCACAACGGAGTGAATGTGCTTCATGCCCGTGCACCAGACTCTTGGAAATCACCGATGGTTCATGATTTATTTGCTTTAAATTTTTTAATTTGAAAGATGTGGGGTGCAATTCCGAATTAGGCATTACAAGTGGGAAAATGGTTCCTTTTTATGTTGTGTATATTTAAACACAAAATGAAAAACTGAAACAATCTTTTTTTTTTTTTTTTTTGAGTTGGAGTGTCACTCTGTCGCCCAGGCTGGAGCTCAGGGATACGCTCACGGCCACCCCAGCCTCTACCTGCTGGGCTCCGGCGATCCTTCCGCCTCCGCCTTCCAGGGAGCCTGAACTACAGGCGCGCGCTGCCACGCCCAGCTCATTTTTTGATTTGTTGTAGAGATGAGGTCTCGCCAAGTTGCCCACGCGGGTCTCGAACCCGCGGGCTCAGGACATTCACTTGCCTCAGCCTCCCAAAGCGCTGGGATGACAGGCTGAGCTACCAAGCCCGGCCCTGAACCAATCTTTAAGTGTAGACTGCTGGACTCACACGCCTCTTTCCAGAGGTTTGGGTTAAAGCCCAGAAATCTGTGTTTTTCACCCCCCAGGGACTTGTGCTTTGGTCTTGGAGGAGCACTGACCCTTCCTGGCGGAGGCTGTTCACACTTTCCTCAAGCTCTGCACCAGGGTCGCCCACCCCGGGGGCTTTAAAGGTCAGACTGCCGCTTCCAGTGTGTGACGGGCCCCTGAACCTCTCTGACCCCCCGACTCTTCAGCTTTAAAGTGCGGGAGGGCATGCTACTCAGTTCACAGACTGTGAACATTGAAGAGCTGGTCCCTATAAAGTGCTTTTTGAAATTGTTATCAGCCGGGCACGGTGGCTCACGCCTGTCATCCCAGCACTTTGGGAGGTGAGAGGATGGCCCGAGTCCAGGGGTTCGAGACCCGCCTGGGCAACATGGTGAGACCTCGTCTCTACAAGAAACCAAAAAATTAGCCGTGCGTGGTGGCGTGCGCCTGTAGTTCCGGCTCCTTGGAAGGCTGAGGTGGAAGGATCGCCAGAGCCCAGTGGGTTGAGGCTGCGGTGACCATGAGCACGCCACTGCCCTCCAGTCTGGGCAACAGAGTGTGACTCCCATTCAAAAATAAATAAGTAGCGGCTCGGTGGCTCAGCCTGTCCATAAATAAATAAATGTTGTTTTTTAAAAAGAAATTGTTATGATGATGACGGGTCGATCAAGAGTCCTGCTTCCCCTGGCGACCAGCATGACCAGTCTGCTTCCTGAGACCGTATGCCCTAAGGATGCGGCCAGTTATCCAACATAACTCTAACGGCAGGGGCTACTTTCTACAGTGACTGCTTGTGTGAGGCAGGAGGATCGCTTGAGGCCAGGAGTCTGCGACCAGCCTGGGCAGCATAGCAAGACCCCACCTCTACAAAGACTTCAACACATTAGCGTGGCATGGTGGAGCGCTTGGGAGGCTGAGGCAGGAGGGTTGCTTGCGTCTAGGAGCTCAACGCTGCAGGGAGCTATGCCCGTGCCACTGCACGCCAGCCTGGGGGACAGAGCAAGGCTCTGTTTCTAAAAATAAAACTAAAATGACTCCTTGTGAATATTCTCAGCGGCCAGCAAGCGGGTGGCAGTGGGAAACTTATTTAACAAAGCAGGACTGGGAGTTTGAGGCATCTCTGCGCCTGCAAAGGGCTTGGTGGTGAGGATCTTGTCCCACGAGAAGCGATGACATTTTCTGAAGCTGGGAGGGGAGAAGTTGTGATGCATATCATAGTGTTCTAATGGTTTTATTTTAAATTATTTAGCTTTTTTAAAACCTCCTGGAAGAATTCACAGTTAGTAGAGGAAGAGGATTCTTGGCAGAGCAGAAGGGGGACTTTCACGTTCACCCCATTTCCTTCTGGGCTGTTTGTCTATTTTATAGTGTGGGGCCCTGCACTACTTTTGGCTTATTTATTTATTTATTTGTATTTAGTTTAACTTTTAAAAATAGTCTCACTGTATTGCTGGAGGGCAGTAGCACAATGATAGCTCACTGCAGCCTCAAACTCCTGGTCTCAAGTGATCCTCCTGCCTCAGCCTCCCAAAGTGCGGGGATTAAGGTATGAGTCACCACACCTGGCCTTCCTTTCATAATTATAAAAAAGGTTTCTTTAGTTAGCATTGTGAGTATGCGCTGTGGCTGTTCTCTCCCATTCAAAACAACACTGGTGGCAAAAACACAAATGCTCACTCAAATTAAAATACCCACAAAACAATTCAGGTGATGCTGGCTTATCACCAGTGGGTATCACCAGTGGGTAAAGCATGCCCACAACTGTTATTTCGCTTAATCCATGGCCTGGTTTTGTGAAGCAGGAAACCTGTGATCCCTTTGACAGCCGGGAAACAAGTGCACGAGACACGCACTCCACGTTGTCTCAGCTGCATCGTTCCGACCCCTGAGTCCTTCAAATGTTGTCTTGCTTCACTTTGCTGGGCAGTTTGGAGCACTTATTCTAGTCATACAGTGAAATATGTTTACAGTTCATTCATTTGCAGACGAGCCAGATGGAAAGGACTATTTGGGGCTGAGATGGGCAGACAGGGCAGCCCCACCAGGTAGTGGGGGGCTGGCACTGCCCTGTGTGCTTGCCTTCCAAGGTCACCCCCGCAAGATTCCTGAAAGCAAAATAACCCAGGCTTATATGAGAAAGGACCCCAAAACCCCGTAATGTATTGACAAAAAAGTGGTGTGTTGAGAGCTTGTCCTTCAGCCTAAATCACTTTCCCCTCCACCCTTTCCTTCCAGGGCATGACATTCAATGTCTTCCATAATTGGTATGTTTCCATGCATGTGTTTGCTAATTACTTCATCTTATGTTTCCATCAACAATATGTAATGGGGTTTTTTGGTCCGTCTTTTTCTAACCTCTGGAAGGTTTCATAAAATGACTCAGATGGTCCTCTTGGACTTTTAGATTTTCGAACATCCTGGCGTATAAATACTATACTGTGTGCTATTTTATAATTTTGAAAAATTAAGCTTTATTGTGCGCAGTCAGAAAAAAATGGTGTATTTATTCTTCCGTGTTCAAACTTTAGTCGCCTTCAAAGTCCTCCCCGTTGGATGCAATACGCCCATCGGGACGCTTTTCCCACAGCTCAGAACAGTTTTTGGACTCATCGACTTGAATGGCTTTTAGTGCTTCTGCCGTTTTTTGTTTCACATCAGCAGAAATGATTCCCTTTGAGGGCTTTTTTTTTCAGCTGGGAAGCAAAAAAAAAAAGTCTCTTGCGGCAAGATCAGGGAATCTGAATAGGGAGGGTGGGGCCCGGGGATCCTGCTGATTTTGGTCAAAAACTGCTGAACCCTCCCATTCAAGTGTGCCCGTAAATCACCCATCATGAAATGGTCAAGCGTGTTGAAAGAATCTCAAAAAAAAAAAAAGAAAAGAAAAATTCCCTGAAGCTGGATGCAGCCTCTCACAACAACACCAGCTGGTCTGCAGATGCTGGTATGTTCCTGGAATACTCACCTAGTGGGGGTACAATGGGCCTGACCTCCAAAAGGTAATTCCGGGTATTTTGGGGTCCTCCTCGCAAATATTTCTGCAGAACCATGTGTTGTTGAGTCTACCAGGCAGGCAGACCTGCGGGAGATTTCTGTTGTGTGGAGCCTCCTTTCACAAGAAGCTGAGTGGTCTGGCCATGACTAGAGAGTAGCCAGTGGATGGCCCTTCCAGCGTGGTGGGCGCACCCATCGTCGCAGGGCGGAGACTCCAGCCAGCAAAGGCGTGGCTTTTGCTGACGTGGCAAATACTGAGATTTTGCATGTTTGCAGGTCAGTGGCAAAGATTTATTTGGATATTTATGTTTTCATTGTAGTCTTGAGTGGCCACAAGAAAGCAAAAATGTGTTTGAATTCTACAAGCATCTCTTTTTGAATCAGGACTAAGTCTCAGACTGCACTTGGAAGCCAAGGAACTCTCCAGAACTGGCAAGGTAATGCGTAGGACGCAGAGTGTGATGACAGTGAAGGGAGCCTTGTTCAAAAGTTATTCTGAATTTCAAGATGGCAACTTCGGAGTATTAAGCCCAGGGCAGAGCCCTTTGCAAGTGCACAGTTTTCCCATCCACGATGCCAGTCCCAGGTCTCTTTTATATGTAAAATTTCAGTGTATGTGTTCTTATTATTTCATTTCATTTCATATTTGATTTTATTTTAGAGTCAAGGTCTCACACTCTATTGCCTGGCTTGACCTCGTGCACTCAGGTGATCCTTCCACCTCAGCCTCCCAAGTACCTGAGACTACAGGTGTGCTCCATGATACCCGGCTAAATTTTTTGGTTTATTTGTAGAGATGAGATCTTGCTATGTTGCCCTAGGCTGGTCTTGATCTCCTGGGCTCAGGTAATCATCTTGCCCCAGCCTCCCAAGTAGCTGGGATTACAGGTGCATGTCACCACATCCATTTAACTTTTTTAGTTTTTGTAGAGATGGGGTCTCACTTTGCTGCCCAGGCTGGTGTCAAATTCCTGGGCTCAAGCAATCCTTCCGCCTCAGCCCCCTAAAGTGCTGGGATTACAGGCATGAGCTACCGCACCCAGCTAGTTTGTTTGTTTATTGATTGATTGATTGATTGGAATAGGGGATTAACATATTACAAATTTTAAATGATATAAACCTAAACCTGAAGCTCCCTTCCTTATAGGAGCCACTATTATTTGGTTTCTTGTGTATCTTTCCAGAGATTATATTTTCATTCTTAAACATACATGCACACATACAATCCATGCACACAAAATCTGTAAATTTTTTAGCCAGTTCTGGATAGACACTTGGTTTTAAAAGGAGACACTTGTGGAATTCAAATACAGTTTCATATCCTCGTGGCCACTAATGACTACAACTAATTAATCTACCCATACTCAGTGATCTATCACAGAAACACAGAACTGAGTACCACACGTTCTCACTCATAAGCAGACCCTGAACATTCACCATCATACAATAAGAAAGGGACTGGCAATAGTGGGAAACTGCCAGGGGAAGGAGGGTGGGCAAACTTCATCAATAAGGGTATCTGATCTCAAACCAGGCAAAGTGGGGACCAAAGGGAAGTCCAGACTTTACCCATATGATGACCACTTGTATATCTAAATCTGAATTGTATCCCATAGCTTTAAAATCATAAAAAAAGAAAAAAGAAAATATAATTGGCAGTAGTGGGAATCTGCCTGGGGAAGGGAGGGCACACCTCATCAACAAGGGTAACTGCATAATTAACATTTGTATACCTAACCCTGAATTGTACCACACATCTTTAAAATAAAAAAATTAAAAGTTAAAAAAAGATTAAATACACAATTTTTTACCAAAAAAAAAGAAAATATAAAAATTAAAAAATAATAAATCTACCTTCCTTCAGGACACACATATATAAACAGTCACAATCTTTACATACTGCTCTGTATTTTGTTTTTTAGCAATATATCTTGGAGTTCATTCCTTATTCCTACAGATGACATCTAATTCTTTTCCATGACTGCATAATATTCCATTCCACGGTATAGGCATAACTCAATTTTGCTTGAACTAGTTCCCTTTGATGGATGGGTAGGTTCTGCCAGTGACCCAAACTGCAGCAACCAAGTTGCAGCAGATCATTTATCCTACATGCTGTGGAATTGTCGAGTCAAAGGGTATTGTTTGCTTTACATTGTGGTAGACATTGTTAATTACCCTCTGAAGAGATTTACCAATTTACACTCTTACCAATATGGGAGTTATCAAACGTCTTGATCTCTGCCAACCCAGTGGGTGGGACACTGATTTATTGTTGTTCTAATTTCCATTTCTCTTATCATCAGGGAAGCCAAACATCTCCTCAAGTGGTTAGGAGTAGTTTCTCCTGAGAGCTGGTTGTTTCAAGCCTCATTATTTCTTTACTGCATTGTGTTGTTTATCAGTCTTTTACTTCTGGTTTGTATAAATCCTGACTCTATTAAGAAAATTCGTTATTGGTTTGTGAGCATTGAAGATATTGCCCTCAGTGTGTTCTATCTGTTTAACTTTTTTTTGGCCAGGCACAGATTTTTTTTTTTTTTAGTGTAGTTGAATTTACCAATTTTTATTTTATGGCTTCTGAATTTTGTGTCATTCTTACAAAGATCTCCACTCTCATGCTTCCTTCCAGTATTTCTTTGATTTCATTCTCACACACAAACCTTTGCTCCATTTGGAATTTATTTTGGCATAAAGTGTAAAGTGTTATTCTTTTCCGGATGGCTACCTGACTGTCCTGGCAACATTTGTTGAAGAATTCACTTTCCCCCCACTGGTTTGAAGTTCCATCTATAAAACAGTGAATTCCTATTTGCATTTCTACTGATTTCGTCTATGCAGCTGTGTCTCTTCTGAACATCCTGTTTCATTTTCCAGAATGATGACGCATGATGTGTACAAAATAAAAACTTTTCTACCCTCTTTCCAGTTTGTGAGTGGTCGTAGACATGGCCTGTCCAGAGTCCTCCATTCAATGCAAGGATCCTTAAGAAGCTGACCCTAGTATATGCTGACTTTCATATACATACTTGAAGGGGGGAAAAAAAGACATTGTATGTTTAAAAACGGATCTGGGAGTCAGGCAGACCTGAGTTTCCATCCCAACTTCACTCTCCAGGACCGTGTGACCTTGAGTGCCCTACTGATCTTATCTGAGCCTCAGTTTCCTGGTTCATAAAACAGAAATACACATGGAGCCTCTCGTTGAGTTGTTTGAGAAGTAGATGAGTGTCAGCGCCTAGCACTGTGCCTGACGCAGAGGACATTATCATTATGGTGGCGGCAACGATTTACCCCAAGGGTGACCAGTTAAACCCCACTTGCCAGGGTTTCCCCCGTTATATCCCTGAAAATCCTGTGTCCGGAGCCAACGGAGATGTGTGGTTCCCCCAAGCCCGATTGTCCTGTGTGATGACAGAATCTGTGCTTGCTTTTCCTCTACCAAAATCGTACTGCCCAGTGGCTTGCCTTGATTAACTCCACTTTCATAGAATTATCGCAAATGCGAATTTTTTCCTAAACACGAAATTCATACTCTTCTTTCACCCCGGCTGAATGCCCCTCCCTGGGAACCGGAGGCATTCTTTGGCCATCAGAGCCTAATCTGGGATTTCCTCTGGTTTCCACCTGAGCCAGGATCAAAGCGCCCCATCCTTGAGAAGGAGGGGCGTTGCGGGAGAAAGACTGGGATGAGGGTCACAATAAGGCTAGACGAACTCAAGGCAGGGCGACTCCCAGACACAGGGGCCTGGAACACTTTGCTTCTAGAATTAACAAACACACAAACAAACATCACTGATATTCTAACTTCAGGGTCCGCAGTCATAGACTCACAGAAGCGAGATGACCGGGGAGGCTGAGTATTCGGTCTGCCTCAAATCCTACCATGAAGCTGTGTCCTCTCTGCCTCGGTAGGTAGCAGACTGAATCCACAAGGACAAAAGAGCCAGGTCGCGGTGGGCTGGAAGCGAGAGGATTATACATATTGGAAAAACCAAGCCTTGGGCTTCGCTGGACTTACCCTGATGAGGCCATGGAGGGCCTGGACCGAAAACCGGAAAGCAGAGTTCTCACACCATCCCTTTCATGAACTAGCCCCCAAACCCCAAGCCAGACACTCCTCCCGGGAACTCCCTGTACAACTCCAGAAACACACGGTTACTCCTCGCGGCAAGCGGACAGGCTCCCTTGCAGCTGGCAATGCAGGGACGCCCCTCTCATCTTCAGGCCTCCACTTTCTCCTCCGTAAAACAAAGGACTCAATTGGATGACGGTCTTTACCCTCCAGTTAGCGTCCTTCATGGTTCATTTCCAGTCGCCAGACTGGGAGAAATGGAGTCCTGGCACACAAGGCTCATTCAGTCTCGACTGAGAAAACATTGTGTCCTGATACTGGTGCCAGCTGTGTTTCTTTGATTCCATCTCTAAAGAGTGAGGTGGTAAGGAGACACTAACAAGATGAGTCAGGAGAGGCGATTCCAGCTTCACCTGCGTCCACCTCCTTCTTCTGCTGACCGTCCTTTCTTTTGCTTTTGGAAAGCAAATCCTGGATTGGAGACGGTCTGGCTGATGAAGGTGTTCCACCTTCCCCTGGCCGAGGAAGGAGTGAATGACCCAAAGTTTTTTCCTCCAATCAGATGCTCTCTTTCTTGAATCTAAACCTCGAGCCAGCTATGTGAGGGTTGAAAGCAGAGCAGATCTAAGCTGAAGAAAGAAACACCCTGCAACAGGGGTTGTCTCACTATGGCCACAGGTCAAGTCCGGCCCTCGGGCTCTTTTTGTAAATAAAGTTTTATTGGAACATAATCCCAGTCATCTGCGTATGTACAGTCTACGGCCGCTCCTGTGCTACAGTGACAAAATCAAGCAGTTATGAAAGAGACTGTCTGCTGAACAAAACCTATAATACTTACAGCCTGGGCCCTGACAGAAGAAGCTCGCTTCTCTGCTCTGAAGGGATGGCCGATTCGTTCCTACAGCTCAGATCCAGGAGTGCTCCCCGTTCCTGTCCATTTCAAAGCCTGGACCTGCCGGTTCTCCTGGGACTCTGTGAGCTCCTTCCCATTTGTCTGGGGAAGCCCTTTTTTGCTTCAGCTAGAGTGAGTTGGTTTCCATTGGTTTGTGAGCACTGAAGATATTTGCCTTAGTGTGTTTTATCTGGAACCCACTGGTTTGCTTACGCCCAGTGAAGCCTTGCTTTTTAGCATTTAAACATATTTTTCCAGAGTAATGTCATTGAAAATAGGGGTTAGGACCCCAGCCCGCTCCCCCCAAAAAAGATATGTTCAATGCGTGTCCGTAATTTTTTTTTTAAGCTTAGAGAAATAAGTATTGGATCGTGTGATTCTGTCTGGCTAAGTGTGGCCATTATTGTGGCATTGGCGGGGAGGGCCTGGCTCTCTGTGGAGCAGCACAGATATAGGGCAGAAATCAAGCCATACCAGGCTCTGTCTTTGACCCCATGCAGGGTTTTTAAAACTGTGTCAGTGAGTCCAAGCCAAAGCTCACATGGATCCTGCTGAACAGTACAGGGAGAGGAAAAAAAAAACAACTCACGTTGCCGTCTAGGCTGTCCAGCTATCCTGCTTTCCCCTGGACTGAGGGTTTGCCCAGGCCTGAGGTTGTCCTGGGACCAGCATGCAAGATTTTAAGTTTTCAAACTGGGACAGTCCCAGGCAGATTAGGACAACCGGATTGCATCTTGATGGTAGTATGTTTGCAGTTAAATATATGTCAGTATTAAAAATCAAACAGCTGGGTGCAATGGCTCATGCCTGTAATCCCAGCACTGTGGGAGGCAGAGCCAGAAGGACTGCTTGAGCCCAGAAGTGCGAGACCAGCCTGGACAACAAAGTGAGACCTTGTCTCCACAAAAAATAAACAAAATTAGCCAGATGTGGTGGCACATGCCTGTAGTCCCAGCTACTTGAAAGGCTGAGGCAGAAGGATCGCCGGAGCCCAGGAGTTGGAGGCGGTGGTGAGCCGTGATCATGGCACGGCACTCCAGCCTTGGGCAACAGAGTGAGACCCTGACTCAAAAAAAAAAAAAATCAAACAGAGTATTTCTTTAAATCCCCCTTGATTTGACTTGATTTGCTTTTAGCACCCATATTTTAAATGTTCAAACAATCTTAAGGAAGAGCATAAGATGCTCAAGTTTAGCGGAAGAGGACACAGTCTGCTACGTTTCAGGAAACCTGAGTTATAGTGGACATGGTCATAATTGCATGGTGGCGTCGTGAAACACACACTGGGCCAAAATCTGGGTCCGCATCCTGGCTCTGGGATAACAGTATTTTGTATGTGAACACGACTTCTAAGACGCACACGGTGCCACACAAGTGCACCATGCTTGTAATTATTGGTGGAAGGAAAATAACGCAATCTCAGATAATTTCTGAAACCTGGGCCAGGAACCGGAGCCTGGTTGGTGCCGGTGATTTCAGAAATGAATCCAGGGCCAGTGCTTGAGTGAAGGAAGGAGACTGATCCCCCGGATTTGCAGAGTCCTGGAAAATACCGTTGGTGATGAAAAACATCTATTTGGCTCGGCAGCCTCCAATAAGTAGGCGGATTATCCAGCTTCCTTGGCTCAGAACTGACTGGACTTGTTTAACGGCTTCATCACCGTCAGGAAGGAAGAGGAGGGTGTGCGTGTTACATCTAGTGCAAATACGAAGCTTGCCGGATTGGAAGACGGGCTTCTTTCTACAGACGTGCAGAGATGACCAGGGAGGGGAAGGGGCTGGGGCCTGGGCAGCTGGCCAGACAGGGAAGGAACCCCCAGGCGCATTCTGAACGGCCCCACGGTCAGTCCTGGGAGCTGAAGGAGAAGCTGGTGGTTTGGGTAGAAGAGATTGAAAACAATGAAAGGGAAGATGTTTGGAAATAGTTTTCTCCCTTCACCTTTCCCAGCCTCATCGCAGAGCAGAAAGGACTCTGTTGACCTAGAACCCATGACCTTCATGGAATTCAGGAGGTCTGTGAACTTGGATGGGGACAAACATGACATCACTCACCTCCAATGAAACGTGGCATTTCCCCCACCTACCAACGGACGCAATGAACCCAGTTGTGTTAGGGAACCTGCATCTTGCTGCTAATAGAGATCACAGATGTTTTCGAATCATATCGTTGTGTTGTAGATTTCGTGAAATGCCACGACTCCGAAGTTATGAAAGAAATCAGATCTGGCCGGGTGCGGTGGCTCACGCCTATAATCCCAGCACTTTGGGAGGCCGAGGTTAGAGGATTGCCTGAGCCCTTGGGTTCGAGACCAGCCTGGGCAACTTGGAGAGACCTCGTCTCTACAATAAATCAAAAAATGAACCGGGCATGGTGGCGCGTGCCTGTAGTTCCGGCTACTTGGAAGGCTGAGGCGGAAGGATCGCCGGAGCCCAGCAGGTTGATGCTGGGTTGGTGGTGAGCGTGCCACTGTACTCCAGCCTGGGGGACGGAGTAAGATTCCAACTAAAAAAAAAAAAATCAGATCCACTGCAGGCCTCGTTACTTAATGTCCAAGAAGTACATATGTTATACTCGACCCATTTTTAAAGTTTTGACAACTCTTATTTCCATGTCATTGGTTTCTTTAGTAATCCTGCATATTTTACTTTGTGCATTTGAAAATATTCTGTGCTGGGCTCGGTGACTCAGCCAGTAATCCGTGCTTTGAGAGGCTGAGGTGAGTGGATTGCCTGAGCCCACAGGTTCGAGACCCACCTGGGCAACTTGGTGAGACCTCATCTCTACAATAAATCAAAAAAACTTAGCTGGGCGTGGTAGCGGGCGCCTATAATTCCGGCTACTTGGAAGACTGAGGCGGAAGGATTGCCAGAGCCCAGCAGATAGAGGCTGCAGTGGCCGCTCCTGGACGACAGAGTGAGACTCCAGTCTGGGCGACAGAGTGAGACTCCAACTCAAAAAAAAAAAAAAAAGAATTCTGAGCAGGGGCCCGGGGGTTCCACCATTCTGCTAAGGGGTCTGTCTCTGGAGCACTGTTCTAGAAACTGCCCTTGAAATAGCCCAAACGTTCCCTCACTTTATACAAGCCTTTAAGGGAAACCCCTGGAAATATGGATAAATGTTTCGGGTACCATGTGATAAGGAAGAATTGCAGCATGGTTGTAACTCAGTTCTAGTTTTTGCATGTGGACAAGAACTGGACCGTAATGAACACAAATGAAGCTAGTGTTGTTTCATTACCTTTTCAATGCTAGTCTTAGAAAATCATTGATGATCTCTTTTTTACATAGGTAATATATTTCTGCTGTGGAAGAATCACAAAATATGAGTAAAAAGGAAAAACAATTCTGTCTTCCTTAACCAGTTTTTAAAATTCCTGGATTCTATGCAGCCTTTTAAAAAAAAATGACACACAGTCCAGCGCGATGGCTCAAGCCCGTAATCCCAGCACTTTGAGAGGTTGAGGCAAGAGGATTGATTGCCTGAGCCTGCGGGTTCGAGACCAGCCTGGGCAATATGGTGAGACCTTGTCTTCACAATTAATCCAAAAATTAGCCAAGCCTGGTAGCACGCGCCTGTAGTTCCGGCTACTTGGAAGGCTGAGGTGGAAGGATCGCCTGAGCCCAGCAGGTCGATGCTGGGGTGGCTGTGAGTGTGCCAGCCTGGGCGACGGAGTGAGACTCTGACTCAATAAATGAATAAATAAATAAAAACAAATGACACAGAGCCACATATTCTGACATAGAAAGCTTTGTCATTCGCTAAGTGAGAAAACAAGAACGGGACATAAGGTAGACCCCCCCTTTTTTTTTAAGTGAGAAAGAAGGATTTATTGAGAGGACAGAAAAACTCCCACAGTGGGAGGGGACCCCAGGGGGTCGCCTCCATTTTTGTTTTTTTAAAAGTATATTCACACATGAAAATACCCGGAAGGCTACACATGAAGCCGGCACTGGCATTAACCATCTGCGATTACGTGCTACCATTATCCAACACCAGTCCTGTTCCAGGCAAAGAAGTCCTTCGAGGAACAAGTATAGGGTGGATGTCAGGATGAATGGCTTACCTTCAGGTGTCCCGGACACATCTGGTGGCGGCCTGTGGAGGTGGCTGCGTGAGTCTGATGGCAGGCATCCTCCCTGGAGAGCGGGGCCTCCGCTGTGCGGACCTGGGGGGTACCGTTTGGTTTCTTTGCCCAGAAGAGCTTTGTCTCTGGGGAAATGGCTCAACTCACAAGACACAAGTGCATGAACCGTGACTCCGTTTTGAATAAGGATGACACCTCCCGGCCTCAAAAGCCAGAGGATGTACTCAAAGCTCTCAGCAGAGGGCACGGCCTTGGGGAAGCCCTCAGGAAGCAGGCGCCTTTGCCATTACGAGGCCTCCCAGGACTTGGCTGGAAGAGAGACTTGAATGACCTCGGAGGGCTTCTCTTGCACCGTGCGCTCTGCCATGGGCTTCCAGGATGTCCTCTCATTTCGTCTTCACACACCACGGAGGCAGGTTTCCCATTTTACAGACGCGACACTGGGGCGTAGAGCAGCGCGGACACTGAACTGGGGGGCCCTGCCGAGACTCGAACCCTCCTCGATAGACTCTTCACCAGCATGGCATGTGAGGACAGCTTGGCCAGCAAGACCCCAGGTATGGGTGTCATTCGGATGACCTTACAGCTGGGAATCACAATTTCCATGCCCACTCTCCAGATGTGGCTTTGAGTCAGTCATTGAACCGCTCTGTGCCTCAGTTTCCTCATCTGTAGAGTGAGGCTAAGCCGCCTAGTGTTGTAAGAATTACATGTTTTTTTTAATTATTATTATTGTAGAGATGAGGTCTCGCCAAAGTTGCCCAGGTTGGTCTCAAACCCTCGGGCTCAGGCCATCCATTCGCCTCAGCCTCCCAAAGTGCTGGGATGACAGGCTGAGCCACTCAGCCCAGCCAGAACGACATGCTTTTAAAATGGTGCCTGGAGCTAGGAAGTATTCCATTAGCAGGTGGTGTTAGCAGGTGGTGTTGCCATATTGACTGTGGTTGCCGCCAGAGCGCATCTCCAGATGGTGGGTCCAGGTGGCTCGTCACGCGGCCTCTCTGAGCACATCTGTGCGGATTCCCTGACCTGCCATCCCACTTCCGAGCACTGTCCCTTTCTCTGCCACCCCATAAAATATAATCAGTTGACACCTCCTCAGTTACACCCACCGTCGAGTCAGGGCTCCCTGAAGTTCACCACCAGCCTCTCCCCGCCATGTCCCAGGCTACTTGGGTTGGATTTGGGGTGTTCACAGATTCTCTTGGGACACTAAAGGGGGCAGTTCTCGGTCCTAACGACTGGATCCAGCCCCGTCTCCTTCTCAGAGCATCCCTGCCAGCTTCTTCCACTGTCCCCATCCCGGGGTCCCAGTGCATCCATTCCCCAGGGAGTGCTGAGTCCCCAACGACAAATACAGACATGAATTGAGTGTACGAGGGGTCTGCCCCCTGGATATGATGTGCACCTGCCAGCAGTAGCCACTCTGAGCTAAGGCCCCCTGTGCTCTGGGACTGGGGAAACTGAGGGCTGGCCTCAGCTGGACAGCTGGAGCCGGGCTCTTCGGCCTCCTCCGGGACACGGGGTGGAGAAGGCCGGTCCTCTCGGCATGTCTGCAGCCGGAGTCGAGGTGTGGGACTTTGTGGTCTTGCTCTGGCTTGTTGGGGCTTGAAAGGGCCGGGGAGTGGCTGTCCCGTCCCTCAGGGGACCTCACTGCAGGCCCGGGGGCTTGAGGCCATGTTGCTGTCATTCCTGGCTGTTATTCCAAGGCCGGGCATTTCTCCTCCGTGGCAGTAATTCTTTCTTATTTGAGGAGGCACCTGGGACAGGAATGTCCTCACACAGGTCTCCCCTCCCACCTCCGACTTCTGTACAAAGCACACCACCCCTCCCGCTGCACCCCCAGAGCACCCCCAGGCCTTTGAAACCACAGCTGTCCTATCAGAGTCTCGCTTGTACTGTTAAGCCCTTTATATTTTGCTGCTTTAAATGGGCTTCCTTTTTTCTTTTCTTTTTGTCCATTAGTTTTGACAAAGAACTTCAGATCATTAATATCTGTGAAATAACAGATTTAATGAGCTACATTTTTCTTAAGACACATTAAAATAAATATAGGCCAGGCACGGTGGCTCATGCCTGTAATTTGGGAAGCTAAAGCAGGAAGAGTGCTTGAATTCAGGAGTTCAAGACCAGCCTGGGCAACACAGCAAGACCCTATCGCCACACACACACACACACAAATTAGCTGGGAATGGTGGCTCCTGCCTGTAGTCCCAGGTACTCGGGGGCTGAGGCAGGAGGATCGCTTAAGCCCAGGAGTTGGAGGCTGCAGTGAGCTATGATCGCACCACTGCACTCCAGCCGGGGTGACAGATTGAGACCTTATTTCTAAAGAATAATGATAATAAATAAATAAGACAAAGAAATAAGAATTCAACATTTAAAGCCATCTCCCCCTGGATTGCCTGAGTCACCTGTGTGGCCCCACCAGCGGTATCCAGACCACGCCACGGGAAGCCCCGGCAAGGCCTGTCGCCTCCTGTGGTGACTCACCCCCCATCACAGTCTCGCTACTTGTCACTTGCCTTCTTTCACCAATACCCTCAGTTCTTCATCAGTTACCATTTGTGTAGTCTCAGACCAATTTCTTCACTTTCTAGGACTTCAGCAAAATGGAATTGACGATCTTTATTTATTATTTTTTTTAATTATTTTTTTGAGTCGGAATCTCACTCCATCGGCCCAGGTTGGAGCACAGTGGCATGCTCATGGCCACCCCAGCATCAACCTGCTGGGCTCTGGTGATTCTTCTGCCTCAGCCTTCCAAGTAGAGAGAACTACAGCTACCATGCCCGGCTAATTTTTTGAGTTTTATTGTAGAGATGAGGTCTCGTCAAGTTGCCTGGGTGGGTCTTGAACCCGTGGGCTCAGGCAATCCACTCGCCTCGGCCTCCCAAAGGGCTGGGATTATAGGCTGAGCCACTGAGCCTGGCCCTTTATTTATCATTATTCTCTTGAGTCGACGTCTCAGTCTGTCACCCAGGCTGGAGTGCAATGGCATGATCACAACTACTGCAACCTCAATCTTCTGGTCTCAGGTAATTCTCCTGTCTCAGCCTCGTGAGTAGCTGGGACTAAAGGCGGGCGCCACCATGCCTGGCTAATTGTTTGCTTTTCTGTAGAGATGAGGTCTCGCTATGTTGCCTAGACTGGTCTCCGACTCCTGGGCTCAAGCATTCCTCACATCCTGGCCTCCCAAAGTGCTGAGATTAGAGGCGTGGGCCACGGTGTCCAGCCAATTGATGCTATTTAGTCATACCTGTCTTACCTGCTATCCAGGCAGGTAAGGATTGAAAGAACCATCAATCTGGATGCCCTGAGTAGAGTCCTCAACTCTGGATGTCCTTTGGGAATACCTAGGAGAGCTTAAAACAACAGAAACAGCTGATGTTCTAAGACCCAGGACTGTAAGGCGATGCCGGTGGGTTCCACCCAGAGATTCTGAGTTAAGTCTGGCATGAGCCCTGGGCCTCCGTATCTTTAAGTGTGCCCCTGGTGACTCTGCTGTGCCGTCCAGGTGGAGAGCCACTGCTCCCAGAGCCAAGCTGTCCAAGGTGGTGCCCGCTAGCCACACGTGGATATTTAAAGGTAAACTGAAAATAGTGAAAATCAACTACAATTTAAAAATCAGCTCCTCAGTCCCACTAGCTGCATTTCAAGCGTTCAGTGACCATGTGCGACTGGGGCCTGCCGGACTGGATGAACAGATCCAGAAGGTCTCCAATCTTTCTGCCTCTCCTCAAAGTGTGGTCCGCGGACCCACAGCAGCTGCAGCCCTGGGAGCTTGTTGGAAATGCAGAATTAGCCGGGCTCGGTGGCTCAGCCTGTAATCCCAGCGCTTTGGGAGGCCGAGCTGAGTGGATTGCCTCACCAAGTTGCCCGGGTGGGTCTCGAACCCGTGGGCTCAGGCAATCCACTCACCTCGGCCTCCCAACGTGTGGGATTACAGGCTGAGCCACCGAGCCCGGTTTTTTAAATAATAAATAAAGATCGTCAATTCCACCCAGGCAACTTGGCGAGACCCCATCTCTACAATAAATCAAAAATTAGCCCGGTATGGTAGCGTGTGCCTGTAGTTCCAGCTACTTGGAAGGCGGAGGCGGAAGGATCGCCAGAGGCCAGCAGGTTGAGGCTGCGGTGGCCGCTCCTGGACGACAGAGTGAGACTCCAACTCAAAAAAAAAAAAAAAAAAGAAATGCAGAATCTCGGGCAACCCCTTTGGGTCCCCTCCCATTATGGGAGCTTTTCTGTCCTCTCAATAAATCCTGCTTTCTCACCAAAAAAAGAGAGAGAAAGAAAAAGAAAAAAGATATGCAGAATCTCAGGTTCAACCTACGAAATAAGAATTTTAATAAAACTGAGCAAAGTCTCCAGGGTTTTCGTTGCAGTTTGGGCAGTACCGCTCTAAAGCATGCCTTCCATTCTGTCATTCAACCAATGTCTTTTTGAGTTGGCGTTCCACTCCGTTGCCCAGGCTGGAATGCAGGGACACACTCACAGCCACCCCAGTGTTGACCTGCAGGGCTCCGGCAATCCTTCTGCCTCGGCCTTCCAAGTAGCTGGAACTATAGGCACACGCTACCACGCCCAGCTAATTTTGGATTTCTTGTAGAGAAGAGGTCTTGCCAAGTTGCCCAGGCGGGTCTTGAACCTGCAGTCTCAGGCAATCCACTCTCCTCGGCCTCCCAAAGTGTTGGGATGACAGGCTGAGTCACCGACCCTGGTCCGGCCAATATGTCTTAAACATCTGGGGTGTGCCAGGTATCACAGGTGATGGAGTGTGTGTGTGTGGGGGGGATGTCTGTCATTCCATCCTGAGGAAACAGACAGATAAGCAAGAAAACAAACTCATTTCAGAGTGAGACGGCAGACCAGCCAGGCACAGTGGCTCACGTCTGTAATCCCAGCACTTTGGGAGGCCAAGGTGGGAGGATTGCTTGAGCCCAGGAGTTCAAGACTAGCCTGGGGAACATAGCGCGCCCCTGTCTCTACAAAAAATTTTTTAAAATAGGTGGGCGTGGTGACTCCTGCCTGTTGTCCTAGCTACTTGGTAGGCTGAGGTGGGAAGCTCGCTTGAGCCCAGGAGTTTGAGGCTGCAGTGAGCTGTGATCACGCCACTGCACTCCAGCCTGGACAACAGGGCCAGACCCTATCTCAAAAACCAAAAACAGTGAGAAAACGAAACAGGGAAAAGTGCTAGGGGGGCACTGTGGGGTGGGACGACTACTTTAAGTTAGAAGGCAGGGACCGTGAGCACCTGTTTAAGAAGAGACTCTTAGCCAGGCTCGGTGGCTCAGCCTGTCATCCCGCGCCTTTGGGAGGCTGAGGTGAGTGGATTGCCTGGGCCCGCGGGTTCGAGACCCGCCTGGGCGGCGAGACCTCATCTCTACAATAAATCAAAAAATCAGCCGGGCATGGTAGCGCATGCCTGTAATTCCGGCTACTCGGAAGGCTGAGGTGGAAGGATCGCCGGAGCCCAGCGGGTCGAGGCTGCGGTGGCCGGGAGCGGCCACTGCACTCCAGTCTGGCAACAGAGTGAGACTCCAACTCAAAAAAAAAAGAAGAGACTCTTGTCCAGAACCTGAATGACACGGGGTGTGGGGGGGGGGGGGGGTGCTCTGGACAGAGGCAGCTGCAAGCAAAAGTACCCTGACACCAGGCTACTGGATTTAGCAAATAAAAACACAGAATGCCCAGTTGGACTTAAATTTCAGCTAAGCCATGCATATTTTGGGATGTAAGTATATCCCAAATGTTGCATGGGATATACTTACACTAAAACCAAAACAAGGTGGTTTCGCTGACATTCGAATGTCACTGGTCATCCTGTATTTTATTGGGATTCTGCCCGCAAAAGGACCAGGTGGGGGCTTGGTGCTGGAGGCACACAGGGAGGAGGAAGATCCGGGGTCATCGGGGCGCAGGGGTGCCGTGTGGACAGCCAGGAGAGAGAGCAGAGCTCGAATCTTGGGCTACCCGCAAAGGCAAGTTTCAAGAAACAAGACGGCCACCGAGGGCCGGCTGACTGCTGCCGTTTCTTGCCCTCGATTAAGTCATTGGCTTTACCTTCCTGCAACCCTATGTTTCTGGGAAGGGCTTCTTGGAAGATGAACAATTGTCCAGGCTGTCACGCCTGGGTGGGACCTGAGGAGGCCGTGGGCCGCGGAGCTGACCTGCCCGGCCATAGCGTGCGGTAGACATTGTTTGGCCTGAGCGCCTAAGTGCTCCTTCCCTGTTTGTTTGTTTAATTCCTGCGCTTTTGTAAGGGCGCCCCCATAAATCTCCCTCTCCTTGAGGACTATGTTTGACAACCTCATTTCCCCCGAACTGGAGACGTTTCCCCTGCCAAGGGTCAAAAGGACTAATTACCCCGACCCAAGGGTGGGAGACACCCTCGCTCACACACGCCCCAGAAGGGCACGATCCCGGCCATATTAATAGAATACAACGGGAGGGTGTCCGAGCACAGACGCAGTGACGTCTTCAAAGCTCGGCCGCATTCCCGTCGGAACATAAACTCCTGACCCCGTCGCCGGGGACCGCGTGGGACCTCACCCCAGACGAGGCCGTGGAAGAGGCCTGTCCAAAAACTCTTTCGATTACGGGTGAGGAAACCAAGGCGTGGGAGGACTGTGATTGCCTAAGGATCCAGGACCGACGATGGGGCTGGGACCCTGGCTCAGAGCTCCCGACTCCCTGCCCGTCCAGTGCTCTTTCTGCCCAGGTTGGGTTTGGCGGGAGGGGGTGGACAGGAGGGACGGTTCGGGAGGAGAGAATGGCTGGGAGGCACCGCTGACTGTCACAGAGGGCCTCGACGCAAAGCCCTTCCTGCTTCTCTCCCTCGAGGGAGGCGTCATCTCCATTTTGCAGGGGGAGACCCAGAGCTGAGAGAGGTGGAGTGACTCATCCAAGGTCACAGGGTTGCTTTGCGGCAGGACAAGGAGTCACTCCCAGGCCTTCGGGCTCCTCGGCCTGGTGCTGTTTCCACCACGACCTAAGAGGCTGGACAAGGAGACTGCAGCGTGCTGGCCTCCGGGGTATCAGTGACCGGGCAGGGGAGGCCGTCGAGGGGGCAGGGAGAGAGTCCCACCTGGAGCCATGTTGGGCGCCTCCTCACACACCCTCCCGGGATCACCACTTCACGCTCACGGAGGGGCCCAGGGGCCGAGCGGGGAGGGCGATGCGGCCGCCCAGCAGGCCTGGAGCAAAGCTGGGTCCTGAACCCAGAGCCGCCCCCGCCCAGAGCCCCAGCCGGCCTCTGTGGGGGCTGCTTGGGCAGGTGGCCATCTGCAGGATGAAACTGGACCTCAAAGAGGCGCAGAAAGTGCTGGAGAACAAAGGACCGCAGAGGCTTCTGTGCAGCGAGGGACCCTGGGGTGGACGCCGCTTTCTCGTCCTCTCCATCACCGCCTCCTCTGCTGGGTGCCAGTGTCCCAAAGCGGGACCCACGTCCTCTGCAGTCTGCGGGTTTGCGTGGGGGCCAAGCGGGCGCCTTCCGAGTGGCTGGGGGGTTCCGCCCTTACAGCGCCTTGTTTTTCTGGCCCCACCTAACAGGGCCTTCCCCCCCTCCACCACCCACGCAATCCCCTCCCCTTCCCAAGACCACCAGCACTAGGCAGGAAGCAGGGCTGGATTGCTGTGTTTTCATGCGAGAACTTGCCCCGTCTTCCCCTGCTGCCCTCCGTCTTTCTCTGCTAATTTTTGTTTCCAAAATACCTGTGAGGTGCTTTCCGCAAACGAGGGGATCCCTGATTGACGACTCGCGGGACATCCCTGCCAGTCCTGCCTATCCGTGCTAGACAGCCGCCTCAATGTTCTGAGGGGGGCAGCATCCGTGATCATATCGTCATTTGCCCAGGAACTTTTTCCTTCTGAGTCCGGGTCTCACTCTGTGGCCCGGGCTGGAGTTCTGTGGTACGATCACGGCGACCGCAGCCTCGACCTCCAGGGCTCAGGCGATTCTTCTGGCTCAGGCTCTCCTTCCGCCCTAGCCTCCCTAGTAGCTGGGTGTACAGGTGCACACCTCCGCGCCTGGCTAGTTTTAAAATTTTTTCCTATAGAGATGGGGTCTTGCAGTGTTGTCCAGACTGGAGGATTGTTGATGCTGTTTTCTATGTGGCTTATTTATTTTATTTTTTTTGCTGTTTTGGGGGGTTTTTTTTGAGTTGGAGTCTCGCTCTGTCGCCCAGACTGGAGTGCAGGGGCCGCTCCCGGCCACCACAGCCTCGACCTGCCGGGCTCCGGCGATCCTTCCGCC
>NW_007102985.1:29958-30707 GCF_000164805.1 Carlito syrichta | reverse complement strand
CGGGTCTCGAACCCGCGGGCTCAGGCCATCCACTCACTTCAGCCTCCCAAAGGCGCTGGATTACAGGCTGAGCCACCGAGCCCGGCTATTTTATTTTTTGTAGAAATGAGGTCAGGCCAGGGTGGTCTTCAACTCCCAGGTTCACGCAATCCTCCCGCCTCAGCCTCCCAAAGTGCTGGGATTATAGGCATGAGCCGCCAGGCCCGGCCTGCCTCAGAACTTAACTCAGCACCCGACACACAGTAGGTTCACAGGAAGTCATTCTGCCCTGATTTGGCAGGATGAGGCTGTCACTGTCACTGCTAACAAACCCTTGTTTACACTTCTCGAGGCCTGGCGTCTGGGACATTCCTCGGAAGCCTCCCCATGAGATGTCACCAGATGACCCTCTTGCCCCTGGGGGAATGCTGGGACCAGCACATTTGTCTCGTGGCACAGGGCTCCTGCCGCCCCCGCCAGCGCCTGGCCACGCCTCCTCGCCCTCGGCAAGGGTCTGTGGTCACCAAGAAACAAATGACAATGGAAGTCCAAGGGAACAGGAGAGTGTATTCAGAGAACGAATCAACATCTGGGGGTGTGGACCAAGGGTCTATGGGGATTTTTCGTGCTGTTTGGGCTGATTTTTCTTTTCTTCTGAAAATATTTTGAAATCAGATGTCAGGCAGATGGAAAAGCAAAATGCATTTTGGGACCAGGTGCGTGAGTGAGAACGGGCGCGGTCGCGTGGGGAGGGTGAGGCAGGGAGGGGG
>NW_007102985.1:25561-29938 GCF_000164805.1 Carlito syrichta | reverse complement strand
GGGGGGTCGGGGGAGCGGGGTGGCGTCTGGCTTCGCCGTGAAGAGCGTCAGGCCGTGGGCGGGGGCTGCAGCCGCTTTCAGCTCTGGGTTCTTCCTCCAGAACAAGGGGGTGCCCGACCGGGACTCACGGGAGATCAAACGATGTCGCACACGTCCAGCCAGCCCCTCAGGACAACGCCTGGCACTGAGCAGGGCTCTGTGAGTGGCAGGCAGGGGGGAAGAGGCAGAGAAGGGTACGCCCCCGCGCCCATCCAGTCCCTGGGGCTCCTCTGACTCTGCCGTTTAAGACCTGAGACCCCACGCCGGAGACTCGCCACGCTCGACCCATCCCTGGATTCGACCCTCAGTTGTCCCTGGAAAGAGACAGGCCGGGCCGCGGCACGTAGCCAGTGTCCCGACATTCCCAGCTGCTTAGCTCAGTTCGTGACCTCCACGGTCCTTCCTTCATTCACACACAGGGCCCTGTTTTTCCTTAATTTATTTGCTTATTTTTGAGTCAGAGTCTTGCTCTGTGGCCCAGTGGCCCAGTGGAGTGCAGTGACATGATCACGGCTCACCGCAGCCTGGACCTCCTGGACTCAGGCGATCCTTCCACCTCAGCCTCCTGAGGAGCCGGGACTACAGGCACACCCCACCATAGCCGGCTAATTTTTAAATTTTTTGTAGTGACGAGTTTTCGCTTTGCTGCCGGTCTGGAACTCCTGGGCTCAAGCCATCCTCTCACCCTGGGCTCCCAAAGTGCTGGGGTTACAAGCATGAGCCACCGTGCCCAGCCTAGTTTGTGTTTTTGTATCGTGAAAAATAAATTCCCATGAAGCCTAGAAATAAAAAGGAGAGAGAGAGAGAGAGAGAGAGAGAGAGAGAGAGTCTGAGCTCTGGACTCAGAATTCAGTTCACACTCTCCTCTCCTCTGTGTTCCAGCTTGTAGAATTGGCATAAAAACTTGATAATAGAGATACATGGATTGCTATAAAACCTCAATAGATGATAGTAGAGCCTGCTAGCAACAAACTGCAAAATCTATTCTCTGACTTTTAGTAACAGAACCTTGATTTTGACTGAACATGGAGACTTCCTCGCAGCTCAGGATGACTGTGATGAGGCCAGTGAGTTCTGAGCAGACGTGTTGCCTGCAAACTTCCAAGATGGATTGGAATCTTGGAATGGAGGAGATACTCTTCATCATCCTTCTGCTGTTTACTGGTCTGGACTCTAGATGTGATGGCTGGCACCCCAGCTACTCTTTTGGAGCACAAGGAGGCGGTCCACCCTCTGGCGACGGCATTGCGGAGAGCTGAACTGTTTGGGTCCCTGGACTTCCTGAGGCCTTCTTTTCATGAAATATACTTTTTCTCATATGTGAGCCATCGTTTTTCAGGTCTCAGTTTCCCAAAGTAAAGCTAATCATCCCTGGTAAACTATAATTACGATGGCCCTCATTATTGTCCTAGCCCTAGCTCATAGTCCCACGGTCTCACAGATCCCATTAGAAACAGCCCAGATGTCCTCTGGTTCTGATCCCCGTTGCCAAGGCCACAAGGCAAACGGCCACAGGTTTCTGCTGAAGGCAGCAGTTTGGGGAATTGGGAAGGGGTGGGGCCTTCTTGTGGAGGGACTCCAGGGCGCAGTTGAGGAGCTTGGACTTGACCCTGAAGGAAACAGAGAGCCGCTACAAGTCTCCGAGCAGGGTAGCGACACGAGGCGAGTGACATTTCCAAGAGAATCCGTCTGGCTCAGTGTGCAAGACAGATCAGAGGCAGGAAGAGCCCTGAGACAGAGAGACCAGTGTAGGCCGTTCTCCCAGTAACCCAAGGGTCAGACATTGTCATCAGACTCAAAGTGGCCGTATGAAGCAGCCAAATCAAAGTATAATGATTTCAGCTAAGCAACAGCAGCAGAAGCCTTAAAGTCCTTCCCTGGAACTGTTCACACGGACAAAGTCGCCAGCTTCCAAACAATGAGAATGGCTTCAGTCTTTTTGGAAACCAGTCTAGCACCATGGATCGAGAGCCTTAAGAATGTTCACAACCTTTGACCCACGAATTCCACTTCTGGGAATGCTAGGAAAGTAATCCAAACTGGAGAAAGAAAGAAAGAAAAAAAAAGCTCATGGAGCACTTAATCACAGCACACTAGATCATAACAACTAATTAGAAACAATCTAGCCGGGTGTGGCGGCTCTCGCCTGTACTCCCAGCACATTGGGAGGCTGAGGCAGGAGGATTGCTTGAGCCTAAGAGTTTGAGACCAGTCGGAGGGAACTTGTGAGACCTCATCTCTAAAAAAAATTTTTTTCTAAATTTAAAAAAGTAAGATAGAAACCATTTAAATGTTCAGCAGTAGGGATGGTTAAGCAAACTGTCAATCAAATACTTGGTTGTTGTTGTTTTGTTTCTTTGAGTCAGAGTCTTAGTCCATCGCCCAGGTTGGAGTGCAGGGGCACACTCACAGCCACCCTGGCGTCCAGCTGCTGGACTCCGGTGATCCTTCCCCCTCAGCTTTCCAAGTAGCTGGAAATACAGGCGGTCAATATCATGCCTGGTTAATTTTTTATTTCTTGTAGAGATGAGGTCTCATCAAGTTGCCCGGGCTGGTCTCGAACCCGCGGGCTCAGGCAATCCACTCGCCTCGGCCTCCCAGAGTGCTGGGATGACAGGCTGAGCCACCGAGCCCGGCCTTTCAATTAAATATTGTGCAGCCATTACCTCCGAGGGGTAAGAAGACCCGGCGGATGATGTGCACAACACTGGTGACGTGCTTGGAGCGACGGAGGATGCAGAAGGCGCCAGGTGTGTTATCACAAACGCCAGGGACCAGGAGCAACAAGGTTGAAGAGTGATATTCTGAATCACTCCCCATAAAGCCGGGCACAGTAGCTCATGTCTGTCATTCTAGCGTTTGGGGAGGCTGAGGCTGGAGGATCTCTTGAGCCTGGGAGTCTGAGACCACGCAGGGCAGCATAGTGAGAGTCAGTCTATTAAAAAAAAAATTTAAAAATTAGCCAGGCATGGTGGCTCACTCCTGTAGTCCCCACTACCTGGAAGGCCGAAGTGGAAGGATCGCTTGAGCCCAGAAATGGGAGACCGGAGTGAGCCATGATCACACCACTGCATGCCAGTCTCAGCGACAGAGTGAGGCCCTGTCTCTTCAAAAATAAATAAGGATTTTTCTCTGATATGCTTTTAATTACGTGTATCCTTTTTTTGAGTCAGAGTCTCACTGTTGCCCAGGCTAGAGTGCAGTGGCACATTCACGGCCACCACAGCCTCGACCTGCTGGGCTCAGGCGATCCTTCCGCTTCAGCCTTCCATGTAGCTGGAACTACAGGCACGTGCCACCACGTCCAGCTAATTTTTTGAATTATTGTAGAGACGAGATCTTAGCAAATTGCCCAGTCTGGTCTCGAACCCCTGGGCTCAGGCAATCCTCTTGCCTCGGCCTCCCAGAGTGCAGGATTCCAGGTGTGAGCCACCGTGCCTGGCACGTGTATACTTTTCATTATAGGGAAAATTCTTACTTTTCAACCTATTCCGTCTAATTGCGTGGCATTTGTAAGACTATATTAAACAAATAGTACTTGCACACATTTTTAAAATAATTTTTCAATGACAAAATTTGACTAATAAACACAAGAAACCACGAGAAATGCTCATGTTGTCACCAGCACTGGTACTTACATTCGTCTTCTCTGTGATGTGGTTAAAACGCCCATGGGGCCAAAAATCACGTGGACACATTTTAAGGGATGTTCTCCACGATGACGTTTCAAAATTGAGTCACATGGCTGGAGCAATGTGTCCTATGATGTTCGCTCTAAACACGGCGTTCAAGTGAATGCTAGCACCTCCGTGCAACAGACAGGACAGTCCATGGTGGAAGCAAGGTTGTCGTCTGAGGCGCACAAGGCCATTCTGAAGAGGAATTCAAAATTTGAGAAGGTCGTGGAAACCCAACGACGATGGAGATGTGGGTTTGCACAGAGCCCGCCACACCCTGACAACTGCACACATCTGGGATGAGGCTGACCCACACCCTGTGTGTAACGTGTACAGGGGAGGAGCCGGGAGGCTGCGCTCAGCAGCCAGGCCCGCAGTCGTTGGCCGTCATTGCTGCCGGGGGACGGGGGTGGGTGTGGAACAGCAATGAGGGTGCCTGACCCTAAGCCGGGTAAAGTGAGGCCCAATGGGAGGCCCGAAACGTCCTCTGTACCTAAAGCATTGATGGACCCAATCCCAACTTGTACCCCACAACTTTAAAAATAAAAATTGGCCGGGTGCGGTGGCTCACACCTATAATCCCAGCACTTTGGGAGGCAGGGGTGAGAGGATTGCCTGAGCCCACGGGTTCAAGACCAGCCTGGGCAACTTGGCGAGACCT
>NW_007102985.1:21346-25541 GCF_000164805.1 Carlito syrichta | reverse complement strand
AAAGCAAAAAATTAGCTGGGCGTGGTGGCACATGCCTGTAGTCCCAGCTACTTGGAAGGCTGAGGCGGAAGGATCGCCTGAGCCCAGCAGGTTGAGGCTGCGGGGGCCGGGAGCGTGCCACCGCCTTTCAGCCTGGGTGACAGAGTGAGACTCCCACTCAAAAATAAATAAATTAAATGAAATTAAAATTAAAAAATAAAATCTAAGAAAAAAAAAGAAAATAAGAGAAAAAAAGTGTCTGGACGCTGATGGGAACCACACCAAGCACCTCTTGGAACTGGAAATGCAGAAATCACATGCGACTGGTATGCACCTTCTGTTTTCGCTATATATTGTGTATGATGATTTTAATACAGTTTTTCCCTTTCTTAAACAGTGTATACTTTTTTTGGCACCCTCTGTGTATACACAGACGTAGGTGTTGGGGTTCGTGTGTGTTTTGGGGGCGTGGGGACCAGGTTCAAACCCCATTAGCTGGATGGCCGTGAAGCAGGGAACCCTCCCACCCCCCTTGCGTGATTTTCGGGGACATCCGGTGTGAGAACCACGGCGGTCGCTCAGCACGGTGCCCTGCACGTGGGAGACACACGGCCCACCGTGGCGTGACTGTGGATGGCTGTGACTTCCTTGGTCTGGTTGTCTGCCTCCTGTGGTGGGTAGCTGTGCGGTCGCAGGGTTGGCTGTGGAGGAGAGACATGGCAGAGCCTCGGGCAGTCTCCTCGGCCCCCAGCCTCCGGCTACAGCCTCCTGACCTGTCCTCCTTCAGAGACCACTGGGCAACTCCTGCCTCTCAATCTGCCATGAGGCGGGGTACAGGGGTGCAACTACCTAGACCACATGCAGGTTGAGCGGAGAAGACAGAGTTTATTTTCCAAAGGAAGTCTCAGTTTCCATATACTCATCTGGCCTGTATCTAAGAATGGCTTTATTTATGTATTGATATAGTCAGGGTCTCACTCTGTGGCCCAGGCTAGAGGGCAGTGACATCATCACGGCTCACTGCAGCCTCAACCTCCTGGGCTCAGGTGATCCTTCCACCTCAGCCTCCTGAGTAGCTGGGACTACAGGCGTGCACCACCACACCCGGCTTATTTTTTGATTTGTGTGTGTGTGTGTGTGTGTGTGTGTGTGTGTGTCGATGAGGTCTTACTATGTTTCCTAGACATAGCAAGTCTTGAATATCTGGGCTCTGGCAGTCCTCCCAAAGGGCTGGGACTCCGGGTGTGAGCCACTGCTCCCGAACCTGGTTTTATGTCTTAGATTAAGCTGGGACATAATGTGGCCTTTGTTTTCATAAATCAGTCTGCCTTACCTCCCGTGGCCCGAGTTTTTCCGCAAGCCCCGGTTTACAACCCTGCTGAAGCTGCACACGTCTTTTTGAAGGCCAGTACCTGGTTGCAAAGGGTCACTGAGAAGAGAAGAGAGACATGGGGGAATAAGACAAGGAGGGCAGAGACCACCCCCCGCCCGACCCCGGGCCAAGCATCTTCCTTCGTTACAGAGTTTTAAAAGAGCTATGACTTTTGAAAAAATTTTTTTGACACTAACATCATTTAAAAAAAAAAATTATTTGAAAGATGTGAGGCACAATTCAGGGTTAGGCATACAAATGTTCATTATGCAGGTACCCTTGTGGATGAGGTGCACCCCTCCCGCCCCTGGCAGTTTCCCTCAACTGCCAATCCCTTTCTTATGGTATTCTGATCGTTGCTCAAGGTCCGCTTATGAGTGAGAACCTGTGGTCCTCAGTTCTTTGCGGTATGACTTTAAAAGGAAAAAAAAACCTAGTCATTCGTGCCAAGAGTGGTTTTGGGGGTGCTGCGCGGCACCCACACATCCTGCTTAAAATCACTTTCACGCTGAGCCAGATTTTTCACGTTTCTCGAGGACTCTTAAGTCGGGACCCATCCCAAGCCGTCTCGCAGACCAGAGAGAGGACGACAGTGGGCCCTGCTGGTCTAGGGAGCCCGCCGCCTGTCGAGGGCCACCTCGCGCTGACCCCGTGGTGTTCCCAGCACCCTGGGAACGGCGCTCGAGGAGCGGGGAGGAGCCTTCTTCCTGTCCCACCCTGGGCTCGGTTCTGGAAGCGAGGACGTGGCCAGTCTGCAGACAGGAACAGCAGCGGACGTCTGGACCAAGATCCTGCCCTCGAGGCGGAGGGAGGCTGAGGTGACGGTCAGGTGAGCTGACGCAGCTGGGCTGGGACTGTGTCCTCCCTCCCTCGGGGTTGCTGCTGGCCCCTGTGGCCTCAGCTCTGGCTAGGTCACTTGTGAGTTTTATTGTTTTCGCCGGAGTGATGCCCTGGCCTGAGCCGACTTCCGACTTCCGTCAGAGGCTGTGTAGCACTTCCAGCACCGGTCACCTACTAGACGTTTGATGAATACGTGAATGCCTGCAGGCAAAAACAAAGAAGCAAAACTACGCTTGGCTGGGTGCGGTGGCTCACGCCCATAATCCCAGTGCTTTGGGAGGCCTAGGTGGAAGGATTGCTTGAGGTCAGAAGTTCAAGACCAGCCAGGGCAACACAGTGAGACCCCTGTCTCTACAAAAAAATTTAAAAAATAATTAAGCCGGGCTCAGCGGTGCATGCCTATTAGATCCAGCTACTTGGGAGGCTGAGATGGGAGAGTTGCTTGAGCCCAGGAGGCCGAGGCTGAGGTGAGCTATGGTGCCTGCACTCCAGCCTGGGCAAATGAGTGAGACCCTGTCTCCAACAACAGCTACCTGCGATTTACCCCCGCTCTGACCTGTTTCTTCTTCACGTGTAGATGAAAAGATCATGGCTTCTCATTCTCGGATTTCAAGCCAACTTTCCTCATTACGGACTTTTTTTTTTTTTGAGTCGGAGTCTCAATCTGTCACCCAGGCTGGAGGGCAGTGGCACACTCATGGCCACTGCAGCCTTGACCTGATGGGACTCTGGCAATCCTTCCTCCTCAGCCTTCCAAGTAGCTGGAACTACAGGCACGTGCTACCATGCCTGGCCAACTTTTTGATTTATTGTAGAGACGAGGTCTTGCCAAGTTGCCCAGGCGGGTCTCAAACCCGTGGGCTCAGGCAATCCTCTCACCTCGGCCTCCCAAAGTGCTGGGACTATAGGCGTGAGCCACCATGCCTGGCTGTTATGAATTTTTTAAATAGAGTTATGACTTTACAAGGGAAAAAACCTAGAACATGTTTAAATACAAATAAGAAACCTGAATTACAACCACGTGAACCAGAGCAACAAACTGGAACCCCTGTATGAATCATGTATAATGAGGGAAAAGGTCTGTTTCTGAGCTAAAGAGAGAAAGGAAGGAAAAGGGGAGGGGGAGAAAGAGGAAGAAGGGAAAGAAAGAAGGAGAGAGAGAGGCAGAGAAAGAAAGCAGCCTCCTGGTCCTGTGTCTCTGACTTGGGTTTGTCACCTCAAGCCTCAGTTTCCCCATCTGCACAATGAGAGGCTGCACTGGGTCCGGAGTTCTCTGCCTTGGTGGACGCATCAGAATCACTTGGGTGGGGGCGTTAACAGGCAGATTCGGGAGCCCACCCTGTTGGGGCTCTGGCACTGGCTGGGGCCCGGGAGCCTTCACGTCGAACAAGTCTCTTCTTGATCCTGCCATAGAAGTCGCTAGAGTCACTGAGAGAACACATGACTGATGGCCTCGGACAGGGCGTGGCTCTGACTCCCTGGGGGTGAGATGCCCATCTCTCGGGGTAACAGTAAGCCGCTTGTGGCCCCCTGGGCTCTGGTTTAGATGGGAATGGCTGACGTCTGAGCGCGGGGGGCAAGGGAGGTGTGTCGGCATTTTAGAAACCAGCAACCCCTCTCGGCCTCTGCCTGCGACCGCTAGAGTTTGCCAAATGGGACGGGTGGACACGGGTGCTGTGTGTCCCTGGCTGTGTGGAGACAGGCAGCAGCACCCCTGCCCGTCTAAGGGTGCACAGGGCATTTCCCACGCGTGATCTCATCGGACCTGCAAGGCATAGACTACCATCATGGCACAGATAAGGAAACTGAGACGCACAGCAGTTGCTCTGCTCTTCATTGGCAAACATAGGCGAAGAACTCAGATCTGCTTATTCCCAGGGTACCGTGTTGCAGGTAACTACGTGTTTTTTAAACGAAAAGACTGAGGATTCTTTTTTATTTTATTTATTTTTTGAGTTGGAGTCTCACTCCGTCGCCCAGACTGGAGTGCAGTGGTCACTCCCG
>NW_007102985.1:9511-21217 GCF_000164805.1 Carlito syrichta | reverse complement strand
TTTTTGATTTATTGTAGAGATGAGGTCTCACCAAGTTGCCCAGGTGGGTCTCGAACCCGCGGGCTCAGGCAATCCACTCACCTCAGCCTCCCAAAGGCGCGGGATTACAAGCTGAGCCACTGAGCCTGGCTTCTGTTTTGTTTTGGGTTTTTTTTGAGTTGGAGTCGCCCAGTCTGGGGTGCAGTGGCACACTCACGGCCACCAAAGTGTCGACCTGCTGGGCTCCGGCGGGCAATCCTTCCGCCTCAGCCTTCCAAGTAGCTGGAACTACAGGTGCGCACTACCATGCCCGGCTAATTTTTGATTTATTGTAGAGATGAAGTCTCGCCAAGTTGCCCAGGCTAGTCTCGAACCTGCAGGCTCAGGCAATCCACTTGCCTCGGCCTCCCAAAGTACTAGGGTGACAGGCTGAGCCACCAAGCCTTCCAGGACTGAGGAATTCTTATCAGGAAGTTTCTAAGACTCCTTACTTATCCAGAACAATGGCAAAGTTCCAGCGTAGACTGAGGTTACGACTCCAGTGGAATTAATGATCGGGTCAGGCGCAGTGGCTCATGCCTGTGATCCCAGCATTTTGGGAGCCCGAGGCAGGAGGACTGTTTGAGCCCAGGAATTCGAGACCAGCCTGAGCAACATGGTGAGACCTCGTCTCTACAGAAAATTAGCAGGCATGGTCATGTGCCTGCAGTCTCAGCTACTAGAGAGGCTGAGGTTGGAGGATCACCCGAGCCCAGGAGGTCAAGGCTGCGGTGAGCTGTGACCACACCACTGCACTCTAGCCTGGACAACAGAGTGAGACCCCAACTCAAAAAAAATAATTAATGATCAAAATTCTTAGACGCCCTGAGGGTATGTCCATGTCATCCAGTCTTGTGGCCAGTGGGCACATGCAGGTGTAACATGTGGTTGCAGACATGTGCTTGCATACTACAAGCGTGAGCCACCACACCTGGCTAATTTGTTTTATTTTATTTTCTATAGGGACAGGAGGGTCTCACTGTGTTGCCCAGGCTGGTCTCGAACTCCAGGCCTCAAGAGATCCTCCCACCTTGGCCTCCCAAAGTGCTGATGGTTACGGGCGTGGGCCTCCCCACCTGCTGACTAAGTTTTTTATTCAGGTCCAGTGGCTTTTTGTTCTCCAATTTAGCTAGGCCTTGCAGTCAAAAGAAACCTCTGTGGGGGTAAGTCGGAACTTTGGGTTGGTGTCTCTGCAGTGAACTGTGGTTTTTCTTCTCGTTCACTTGTCTGTGCACACCTGTAGACAGATGCCCAGGTTGTGTCCTCTGCCCCATCCCTGGTCATGAGCATCTGGGCCCACGTATCCCAGAATCATGTGGCCTGGTGTCACGTTGTCACTGGTAGGAAAATGCTTAGACAAATAATCCTCAGTGCAAGCCTGAGTTTGCTTCAAGGAACAGATTTGCTCCAAGTTTCTCTTCTTGCTTTGTTTTCTGTTCCTGCCGCATTTACGTGTGTGCAGCCCTGGAGATGTGAGGCGAAGAAAGCCCTGTCCGCTCCGAGAACCTCACTGTCTGGCACAACCTCTCACTCCCCTAGTGGGAGGCACCCAAGAGAGGCCAGGGTTCCTGCTCTTCTCTTGTGTGCTCCTGAACTCTGGGAATAAAAAGATCACTCTGAGACTCTTAAGAAAGTTATGGGTTCTCCCCCTTGCCCCAAATACAGACATACTCAATATTTTGCATAAAACTCCAGGAGGTTTACAGACCATGAATCCCGTCCATAAACCTGCAGGTTCCAGGTGAGAACGACTTCTTGCTATTAAAAAAAAAAAAATCAACAAGGATGAGATGGGGAGAAACTTAAAATGGAATACAAATAGAAACAAAGGACCCTAACTCTATTTCAAATAAATAACAATACCACACTGGAGGGAGGATGGACCCTATCCACCCAACCAACCCGGCAATAGAGACTTCTAGTTAGAAGGAGTTTCCTCTGGTGAAACAGGCTGGCAATTCTGAGATACTCTTTGTGTGCTGGAAAATTGGGCAAATGAGTAGGTCATGGGAGACGTTCTTGTTGCTGGAATTACAAACATGGATAAAGGGAAGATGGAAGTGAATTACATGGCATTGAACTAGAACCGAGGGTCTCTGTAGTCATGGTTTTGTGTGTACAGACACAGAAATAAGTTACGTTACAGACTTCTACATTAGTTCTGTCTGCTAAAGGGCTTAGAAGTAGACACCACAGTAGCACTGATCACACCTAGCATCCAGGTCTTGGTTACCAAATACCATTTTCTACTTAAAAAAAAAAAAAAAAGAGCTCCTTGGAGAAGTGTTGGCTCCAGGGCTGAGAAAGGGAAAACACAGGATGAGCCTAGAGTGTCAGGTTGTGCCAGAAAGCAAGGAAGTGCTAAAAAGATGATGAGGCTGTGTCAAAAGAACACAGGAACCAGAAGGGGCTCCCGTTGGCCAAATCTGGAATTTGAACAGGAAAATAAACAACATTCTATTAAAATAGAATAGTCGGTCGGGCATGGTGGCTCACACCTGTCATCCCAGCACTTTGGGAGGTGGAGGCAAGAGGACTGCCTGAGGCAGGAGGATCACTTGGTGAGACCTCGTCTCTACAATAAATCAAAAAATAAGCCGGGCATGGGGGCACATGCCTGTAGTCCCAGCTACTCAGGAGGCTGAAGCGGAAGGATCGCCTAAGCCCCGTAGGTAGAGGCTGTGGTGGCCATGAGCATGCCACTGTACTCCTGCCTGGGCGGCAGAGTGAGACTCCGACTTAAAAGAAAAATAGAATAGTCATAGAACAAAATAAGAGTCCATAGGCTCATACTAATGTGAATAACTAAGTAAGGGAGACGAGATCACTTTTCCTTATAGGAGAATATCAACTAATAAGTGTGAAAGGAGCAATGGCTGACTACGGTGGCTCATGCCTGCAGTTCCAGCACTTTGGGAGGCTGAGGTAGGAGGATTGCTTGAGGCCAGGAGTTCAAGGCTAGCCTGAGCAACATGGCAAGACCCATCTCTACAAAAAAAAAGAAAGCCGGGCATGGTGGCACATGCCTATAGTCTCCGCTACTCAGGAGGCTGAGGCAGGAGGATCACTTGAGCCCAGGAGTTCGAGACTGCAGTGAGCCATGATCATGCCACTGCACTCCAGCCTGGGCAACACAGTGAAGCCCTGTCTAAAAAAAAAAAACGAATGATGGAGTTAGAATATCATCGTCGTTGCCAGATGCGGTGGCTCACGCCTATAATCCAAGTACTTTGGGAGGCCGAGGTGAGAGGATTGCCTGAGCTCATGGTTTGAGACCAGCCTGGGCAACTTGACAAGACCTCATCTCTACAATAATGCAAAAAATTAGTTGGGTGTGGTGGCACGTGCCTGTAGTTCCAGCTACTTGGAAGGCTGAGGCAGAAGGACCACCTGAGCCCTCAAGGCTGCAGTGGCTGTGAGTGTGCCACTGCCCTCCAGCCTGGGCAACAGAGTGAGACTCCACCTCAAAAAAAAGAATATCATAATTGTGCATACTATTATAGTAATAATAGTATCTGATGAACAGGATACTTACATATATTCAAAGCAGCTCCCTGCAAATAATGTAACTACAAAGGGAAAATTAGTAACTCAACAGTGGGTTACCCAACAAATACAACCGCAGCTATTTAATCAAAGTTAACAATACCAAGACAGAAGCCGGGTGCATTGGCTCACGCCTGTAATCCCAGCACTTTGGGACGCAGAGGCGAAAGGACTGCCTGAGTCCAGGGGTCTGAGTCCGTCCAGCCTGGGCAACTTGGTGAGATCTCGTCTCTATAATAAATTAAAAAATTAGCCGGGCATGATGGCATGTGCCTGTGGTCCCAGCTACTTGGAAGGCCGAGGAAGATGGATCGCCTGAGCCCAGCAGGTCGAGGCTGTGGTGGCTGTGAGCGTATCCCTGCACTCCAGTCTGGGCAGCGAAGTGAGACTCCAACTCAAAAAAAAAAAAGAGAGAGAGAGAAAAGCATTTTTATTTTTTAATTATTTTTAAGTTGTGGGGTACAATTCAGGATTAGGTACATAAGTGGTCATCAGACAGGTAAAGTTTCGGCCTCCCATTGGTCCTCACGTCACCAGGTTTGGGATGAATTTGCTTTGTCATTTTATCTATCTATCCATATATAGGCATATACGCATTTTTTCCTGAACTAATTATGCCCCCTTTATTCATAAACATTTCAGCGTGTACTTCCTAAGAACAAGAACTTTCTCTTACATACCCACAACACAGTGATCAAAATCAGGAAGTGTAACATTGACACAGAATTGTCATGGGACCTATAGTCTCTGTTCTAACGTCACCAATTTCTCCAATAACACCCTTTTCAGCTGCTGCGCCCTGACCCAGCGTCCAACCCGAGATCACACATTGCGCGTAGTGTCTGTTGCATTCGGTCTTCTTTAATCTAGGTCAGGTTTTCAGTCTTCCTTATCTTCCATGAAGGTGACTACCTTGTTTTTCGAGATTTCAGACCAGTTGTGATGCAGCGTGATCTGCTGGCTGTCTCCTCACAATTAGATGCAGGTGATGCAGCCTGAGTGGGCGTAAGAGAGAAATGATGTTGAGACCTTTCCAAAGCGTCTCTGTCTTGGTTTTTTTTTTTTTTGAGTTGGAGTCTCACTCTGCCACCCAGACTGGAGTGCAGGGGTACGCTCACAGCTACCACAACCTCGACCTGCTGGGCTCAGGCGGGCCTTCTGCCTCGGCCTTCCAAGTAGCTGGGACCACAGGCACGTGCCACCATGCCCGGCTAATTTTTTTATTTATTATAGCGACAAGGTCTCGCCAAGTTGCCCAGGCTGGACGGACTCAAACCTCTGGACTCAGGCAGTCCTCTCACCTCTGCCTCCCAAAGTGCTGGGATTACAGGCGTGAGCCACCGTGCCTGGCTTCTGTCTTGGTATTGTTAACTTTGATGAAATGGCTGTAGTTGTGTTCACCAGGTTAACCCATCGTTGAGTTACTAGTTTTCCCTTTGTAGTTAAATTATTTGCAAGAGCCGGGCTCAGTGACTCAGCCTGTAATCCCGTGCTTTGGAAGGCTGAGGTGAATGGATTGCCCGAGCCCGCGGGTTCGAGACCTGCCTGGGCAACTTGGCGAGACCTCATCTCTATGATCAAAAAATTAGCTGGGCATGGTAGCGCGCGCCTGTAGTTCCAGCTACTCGGAAGGCTGAGGTGGAAGGATCACTGGAGCCCAGCAGGTCGAGGCTGCGGTGGCCAGGAGCGGCCACTGCACTCCAGTCTGGGCGACAGAGTGAGACTCCAACTCAAAAAAAAAGCAAAAACTGAGGTTTCTCCGAGAAGAAGGAATTCTGCCTTGTGACTGTAACATGGAAACCCTGCCTGGGTTTCCAGCCCGCTGTCTGACAGATTTTGGACTTGCCAGGCCCCACAACACATGAATCAATTTATTTATTTTTTTTAATCTCTTATTTCGACTGGGCACGGTGGTTCACATCTATAATCCCAGCACTTTGGGAGGCTGAGGCAGGAGGACCACTTGAGCCCAGGAGTTTGAGACCAGCCTGGGAACTATAGTGAGACCTCATCTCTACAAAAGAAAAAAAAAGGCCAGGCGCAGTAGCAGTGGGTGCAAAGGCCTGGCGATCTTTTCAAGCCTCAACACATGTGTACCACTGCATTTATTATTCTTACCCAGAAAACTTGCTTTCCTTCCCAGAAATTTGCAAGCCCATCCAAGAATCCTCCTTCTCTGGGACTCCGAGTCCCTCTGACGGCCAAGGTCAATGGCTCCAGCCACCTAAATATCCCTCCACTCCGTCCCTTCTGTCCATCCCTCCCCGCACTGTTTAGGCGCCCACGGTTTCTGCTTGTTTGTCATCATCGTCCATGACAGCAACACCTCGATTCATGCTTGAATAACCGAGGACCACAGCCTTACCCTGAAGTCACACAAGACTGCCCGACACCCTGGCCGAGTGTGTGGCCGGTGCTCCCATCTGCTCAACCCATGCTTGTGAGATGAAAGGCTCATTTCTGACCCTGGCACCATCATTTTCCAGACTCTGTCTCGGTGACTGACCACAGTCAGCTAGCAGTTACCAAGCCCCTGTCGAGAACACGGCAGTGCAGAGGGTAAATCTAGGAAGGCACAAATCCGGCCCCATTCTCACTAGAGACAAAACATAGTCAGCCGAGTACAAGATGACTGGCAGGTAAGTTCCCACTTGAATGTCTAAACCAGGGGTGCCCAACCTGGTGGCATCCCTGGGCCACATTGATTAAAGAGGAATTGTCTTGGGCCGCACATAAATTGTATAATAAAGTTAGTATATATACGTCATAAGACTTTTTTTTTTTTGAGTTGGAGTCTCATTCTGTCACTCAGGCTGGAGTGCAGTGGCACGCTCACGGCCACCCCAGCGTCAACCTGCTGGGCTCCGGTGATCCTTTGGTTCAGCCTTCCAAGGAACCGGAACTACAGGTGTGCGCTGCCACGCCTGGCTATTTTTTTTTTAATTGTAGAGACGAGGGCTTGCCAAGTTGCCCAGGCTGTGCTTGAACCCGCGGGCTCAGGCAATCCTCTAGCCTTGGCCTCCCAAAGTGCTGGGATTACAGACTGAGTAACCACACCCGGCAAGACTTCTTTTTTATACATGTATTTTATTATAAAGTTTAGAAAAATAAGAACAGCAGGGCCACATTACTAACAGTCCCAGGTCGCATGCGGCCCACAGGCTGCGGATTGGACAGGCCCAGAACCACCACCCAGTGCATTTCAGCATCTTGTAACAATTCTTCTCGAGGCATCTCTGCCTGGAGGATAACAGCCCCCCAGCTCCTGTGTCTGGGCTGCAGGTCCTCAGACATCACCATAGTCGTGTCCCTCCCTGCTTGAGAACCACGAGAGGAACCCAGGAGCTGCCCCGTCACATCTGGACTCCTCTCTCTCGCTGGCAGGCACTCCACGCGCTGACCCCTCCCTGGGGGACATGACAGCCAGCTCCACCCTTTTGAAGAACTGGCAGAGAGAAGGATTAGTCTGAGGCTGTGTTGCTGGAGAAAGCAGAAGGCACCGTCCTCGGTGGAGGGCCTGGGGGTCGTGAGTGCCTCCATGTGTGGCACACTCCTCTATTTTCCGGCGTGTGAATGCGGTGGCAGGGGTGGTGGCGGCGTGGTCAAGGTTATATTCAAGGAGTTCTGACAGCGCATGGAACGCCGTATGCTGCCCCATGGGGTTTGTTCCCCGCTCCGCAGTCTAAGAGCACAGGAATTAACAAAATACCATGCCGACATCCAGCCTAAGCACCAGCAGCGTGAAGTGTCTGATGGTGTAGACAGAAGAGCGCCTGCCCGCCTTCTCAGTGAGTGGACCACAGTAGGAAGGCGTTAGATCTGGAAGCGCATAGTTGGTGTTTAACGCCTCATCTCCATGTGGCGGGCTTGGGTGGGAGAGAAGCGGGGGCCGAATGTCGGAGGATCCTGCGGGTCGTGACAGGGAACATGGTCCTTGCTCCAAAGGACTGTTGTGATGCCGGAGTGGAAGCAGGACCAAGAGCTTTCTGCCAGACGGAGCTTTGCAGCAATGACACAGAAGGCCTCACACGGCTGGCGCCCCCAAACACAGGAGCGGGGGCTGGGAGCCCTGCCGGGGTGCTGTACAGAGAAGTCAAGTTCCAGGAAGGACGTGGGAAAAAACGACTTTTTTTTTGAGACAGGGTCACCCAGAATGAGGTGCAGCGATGCAATCATAGCTCACTGTAGCCTCAAGCTGGGCTCAAGCGATCCTCCTGCCTTAGCCTCCTGAGTAACTGGGACCACTGGTGTGTGCCACCATGTCTGGATAATTTTTTTTTTTTTTTTAAGAGAGAGATAGGATCTCGCTATGTTGCCCATGTGGGTCTTGAGCTCCTGAGTTCAAGCGATCCTCCTACCTCAGCCTCCTGAGTAGACTAGCTGGGTCTACAGGTGTGAGTCACTATGCCTGGCTAAAAGCTGACTTTTTTTTTTTTGAGTTGGAGTCTCACTCTGTCACCCAGGCTGGAGTGCAGTGGCACGCTCACGGCCACCACAGCCTCAACCTGCTGGGTTCCAGTGATCCTTCTGCCTCAGCCTTTCAAGTAGCTGGATCGACAGGCACGTGCCGCCACGCCCGGCTAATTTTTTGATTTATTGTGGAGATGAGGTCTCCCCAAGTTGTCCGGGCTGGTCTCAAACCTGTGGGCTCAGGCAATCCCTCATCTCCGCCTCCCAAAGTGCCGGCGTTCCAGGTGCGGGCCACCGCGCTCGGCTAAAGATGACTTCTAAGAAGCCTCCCAGCTCCATCCTTCTTGCTGCCAGGCTCACCCTCTGTCCCCATCCTGCACCCGGGTCTCCAGGCCGAGGTCTACAGGGCCTGCTGGGAGGGGGTGCCAAACCATCTCCCCACCCTGGCCCGCCGCTCCACACCTATCTACTCTCCTCTGAGTGGCTCGGCCTCCGCCGGCCCTAATGACCTCTCTGTACCACATCACTCTAAGGGTGCCGCAGGGGACTGATGGAGCAAGCTCTTGTCATCGTTCAGTGAAGAGCGCAGCCGTTTGCACGGACGGGGTGGAAGAAAGTCGAATGTCAGAAAGATGGACACTGTATTCTGTCATGGGGAAGAAGCTGGTTATAGCCAGGTCTCATTTTTGAAAATTAAAGAAGAAATCATGCATAGAAAAACACATCAAAGCCGGGCTCGGTGGCTCAGCCTGTAATCCCACGCCTTGGGACGCCGAGGTGAATGGATTTCCTGAGCCCGCAGGTTCAAGACCCGCCTGGGCAACTTGGCGAGACCTCATCTCTACAATAAATCAAAAAATCAGCCGGGCTTGGTAGCGCGTGCCCGTAATTCCGGCTACTCGGAAGGCTGAGGCAGAAGGATCGCCGGAGACCAGCAGGCGAGGCTGCGGTGGCCGGGAGCGGCCACTGCACTCCAGTCTGGGCGACGGAGTGAGACTCCAACTCAAAAAAAAAAAAAAGAAAGAAAAACACATCAAAACACAAACTTCTCTGGGTAATGGTATTGAGGCATTTTTTAAATTGTTTTCTAAATTTTATAAGATTAGCATGATGTAACTTTTTGACTTTTATGAAAGTATGTTTAAAATCGATTCATCCAGGCCACCCTCTTCTTTAACCCTGACCTGCATTTTCTGCTCTGTGCCCCCGTGTCGGGCCTGTATAATCCGGTACGTGGCTACCTGCTGCCTTGTGCTGTTATGAGGATGTTTCCCTCACGTTGCTCTTGTCCCCAAACACCTGCCATTCTCCTGGGCAGGCTGGGCCCCGTGGAATGACCCGGCATCCTGCCATTGGCGCTCGCGACTGCTCAGCCCCATCCCGTTGCCCTCCCTGTCCCCTCCAGCGCCTGGGC
This sequence comes from Carlito syrichta, assembly GCF_000164805.1. Classification (NCBI taxonomy): domain Eukaryota; kingdom Metazoa; phylum Chordata; class Mammalia; order Primates; family Tarsiidae; genus Carlito; species Carlito syrichta. The sequence continues at coordinate 11,829 of NW_007102985.1, read as the reverse complement.
CAAAAGACCTTCAGAACCTCGTGTTCTGCGCCAACTCCAAGCCAAGTGCCTTGTGCGGCGCTTGGAGCCCGGGGGCACGTGTTCTTGCGAACAGCGTTGGAGATGAGGTGGCCGTCAGGGGCTCCCGTTTCTCGGAAGCAACCCCTCATCCTGCTCCTGAAACGTGAGCCTTCCGGCCACCGGGCCTCCTGCGTGTGGCATGCCAGGCTAGACAGTGGCTCTGTGAAGCCAGCTGCAGGGACCGGCCGAGTGCCGGCCCTTGTTCCCCAGTGAGTGACATTTGCAAACCTTCCAAAGTGCCCCCTGCGATGATAACATCAGCTTGTCTTACCCCACAGGCGAGGTGAACTCCATTCACTCACTAATCACTGAAGGCATGAGTGACGCGGGGCATAATGAGGGTGGTGGGTGGATGTTTTTGAGGGGCAGACTTCCATTGTGTACGGGAGAACGTGCTAATAACTGTGGCGTCAGCGCGATTAACATCTCTGCTCTCCGTGCGAAATTGGAGGGGCAGTGTGGCCTCCTGACATAGGGCTTGGGTGGGAGACCCTGCTGGCTTGACAGGGCCTTTCACGTGCCTTCAGACACGATTCTCCACAGGTGCGTGAAGGGCTGGCAGGTGGGGAGGACAGGGGCTACTCTGGGACTGAACCCTCGTGCTTCCACGGCCCTGACACGGCCGTCTCCTGCCGCAGTTCAGGGCCAGACCAGAGCGCGTCTGCCTGGACTCCCGCAGTCTCTGGTCAGGCCGCCTGCCTGTCCAAGCTTGCTCCTGGATCCTTCCTCCACAGAGCCTGAGCGATCGCTGTAAAGCTGATCATGCTAGGCCTCTGCTTCAGCCCCATCAAGCTTCTGCGTGGCCTGCAGGGCCAGCCCCAAGCTCCTGAGCTCGGCTTCCAGGGCCTGCGCGGCTCTCTGCAGACGCCTCGAGTGGCCCAGTGGCTTGTCCCTCCAAGCCCTCTGCACTCAGACCCCAGACGCTTCCTCCTCTTCTCCTGCAGGTCTTACCCGGAACGTCCCCCCCATGGGTCCTCCGCCTTCCGCGTGTCACCCGGCACGTCTCCCCCGAGAGCAGCCCGGAACCCAAGGCCAGGCTGGGCACCCTGTCCTCCGAGGGCCCTGGGGCCGCCTGCCACCTTGCCGCCAGTCCGCCTCGCCACTGCTTGCCTACAGGTGTCTTCCTCTCCAGGCCACACACTCCTCGAGGTCTGGGACGCTCCTCTCTCTCGTCTCCCCGCACCAGCGCCTGACAGACACTCACCGGCTACTGAACAGGGGGCAGACGGCACGAGGAGGGCGGCAGGCGGACACTGGCGAGGGGCAGGCTTCTGGGGACAGGTGGTGGCCAGGAAAAGGCAGGGACGGCCCCCACGCACCGTGCGAGCCCGTCCCGAAGGCCTCCACCAGAGGGCGCCTCTGCAGCCCACAGCAGGCTGGAGAACGGGCCCTGCCGGCTTCCCAGCCGCAAGGAGCCCCGGTCTGCTTCACTTCTGGGTCAAGAGACCTGGGCTGGGCCCGGCGCCGCCCTGGCCGAGGCCTCGGACAAGCCACAGCCTCCCTGGGTTTCTTGCTTGTGAAACAGAGGTGACGCGCACTGCCTGCTTCCGATTTTGCGAGAACCCAGTGAGGTCACACACGCCCAAGTACTTTGCAAAAGCCTGAAAATCAAACGAAACGCATCACTGGAATTCACCACATAAACCTCGGGACTTGCAGCGAATACCTTCGGCACTGCGACGACAAGAGGAAGCCAAGGGCCACACGGGAAGCCCTGCCAGGAGGAGCTGAGCAGCCCCCCAGAGAGGTGTCTGCCTCTCCCCCACACGGCCACAGGGAAGGCGGCGGCGCCCGGGCCGATGAGCCGGGACCTCAGAAGCCTGCCGTCCTAGCCCCTGGGAGCGGGCCCTCAAGTTTCAATCAGCACAGAAGCCCCAACGACACACGCGCTCAGCGCACGTTCCCTTTGGGTCCCGTTTTTGCCTGAAGGACAGGCCCGAGGAGCTGACAGTGCTCAGCAGGAGAAACCCCAGGAAACCCGTTTAACGTAAAGGCTCTTTATTCAGAACCAGGGGAGTGAGCGGCTTATCCCTCTAGGACAGTCTGGAGCGCGTCTTCAGGCCCAGGATGGCGCGAGTGGTCAAGGTGCCGTGGGGTGCTGTGCTGCCCTTGCTCGGGCCAGGAAGGAGTGGTGGCGGCGACGGAGGCTGGCGGAACCGGCGGCAGCCAGGGCCTCGAGGGCGGGAGGGCCCTCCGCCTTCCCTCGACGCGGGAGGCCGCAGCATGCCAGGAGGCGGAAGTGCTGGAGCGAGCGGGCA
>NW_007102985.1:1810-9491 GCF_000164805.1 Carlito syrichta | reverse complement strand
GGGCTCGGTCCAGTGCGACGTCACTTGCCCGCCCGCCACTCTTCCTGCCGCTGAGTGATCAGGTATTTGAAGAACTCGTACACAGACCACGCTATGGCCGTGGAGGGGATCTGGTAGATGACGCGCGCCTGCACCCCTCGGAAGTAGGCGGTCAGCCCGCCCACTCGGTACACCGTCCTGAAGGCACCAGCCAAGCCTGTGATGTGTCCTGTCACGTTTGAGTTCAAGGCCAAGGACTCCTGGGTGTTCAGCAGGGTCTTGCAAACGTCCAGCGGGGTCGTGGCCGCGGCAGCCACGGCTCCTGCACACGCCCCGGAGAGCACGTGGGAGCTGGGGTTGTACCGTCTCTGGGGGTTCAGCTGCTCCTGCAGGAACTCGTAGGCCATGAAGTGGATGGCCTGGAAGGGCACGTTCATGGCCAGCTGCGTGGTGTAGCTGCGGTAGAAGGCCCCGGCCCCTTCATTCTGCCACACTGCCCGCACACAGTCCGTCACCCGGTTGTACGGCGAGTTGTACATCTGCATCCGCTGCTTGACCACTGGCGGCGCCGTCAGCGAGGAGGGAAGCGGTGGCAGCACCCGACGGCCACCAGGGCGTCCACACGCAGAGCCGGGCAGTGGCAGGTCAGCCCATGGCATGGAGAGAGAAAAAGCACGTGTGAGCTGCCGGTTAGCCTGAGGAGTGACCGCTTCCCTCTTCGGAAGGGAGGGAGGAGGCGGAGGGCTGGTCAAGAGTCAAAAGACAACACAGAGTAAGAAGTCGAGAAAGCCGATCCGCCAGGGCTGCTTTCCACCCGTCCGCACTCAGGATCTCGGGGTCTCCTTGAAACAAGAGCCCGCCCGTCATCATCTTACCTTTTTACAACTCCCGACAAGACACGACTGTGACGTGGCCATGACAATGAACACAGAGCCCTAACACTGCCAGCCTTAGGTCCTATGGGCACCTCTTCTGGACACGAGATGGCTATCTGTCCAGAGAGGAGGAGGAAGGGCTACCCGAAAGAAAGCAAGAGTCTTCGCCAAGGACAGTGTGGCTTTGCTGCCAAAACTCTGCCACTCCATCAGGCAGATGCCACGGCATGAGCTCCGCAGGACTGCAGCCTCGCCGTGGCCCTTTCCACCGTGGCCTCGCCCAGGCAGAAGAAGAGTATGGCGACTACGCTGCCCCCTCATATTGGTCCGGGGCCTTGTTCTCACACTGGGAATGTTTCTGGAGAATTTTCCTTCCACTAAAACGCAAAGATCCAAGCCACAGTGCGGCAACTGAGTTCTACGACCTAGCCTTTCGCCCCTACCTCAACCATCGCCATTCCAGTAAGGGAGGCCACATAGGTAAGTGTCAATCCCTGCAGACCACGTGGGGCAGGGAAAAAAGAAGTTGAAATCATCTTCACCTCTTGAAGAAAAATGAAATAACCTGCCAGGCTTTCAGGACATGTCAAATCTACCGCAGAGGGACTTCCAAGGCCCAGGAACGGGCCACGCACAGCCAGGCCTTTGCCAGGGAAACCCTGAGAGCAACTAAATCGCAGCCCACAGGCTCCCTGACCAAGGGTACCCAGCTCAGGGAGGGGGCGCCCTCTGGTGGCCGGCACGCACAGGCCTTCCCACCCCAAGCGACCAGCTCCCTGGCTTCCTGCAGACCGAGGGCAGGGAAGGGCCGGGCGGCGGCGGCCCACAGGCACAGGCCGACAGATCATTACCTTCTGCTGGATTCATGGCCGCATCGTGAAGCAGCGTCGCCACACACCCGGCCGCACCTGCAAACAAGAACGCGCCTGCCACATGAGGCCCGCAGGGGCCCCGGTGGGGGAGGGCGTGGCGGGAGCCAGTCAGGGAAGTGGGGACCCGCCGCTCCCAGCTCCTCGCAAGGAATGAGGGCACTCGCTCCCGCCCGCCCCTTAGTAGGTGCCAATGCACACGCCACATCTCAGAAGCCGCCCAGACTCATCACCGAGGATGCTTGAGGACATGCAGCCCGCACCCAGGCAGGAAGCCGGCACGCTACCGCTACCACCACCACCCCCTTGGAGAGCCCGGGCCCGGGGCCAGACCTCCGCCGCAGGACCTGCCCTCATCCTCTTGCCTCCGGGCCGCCCAGGCATCCCCAGGCCCTGTCGTCTGTCCACCTGGCACATGCCCCCGGGGCCTGGCCTCCTCCAGGCCCGCCCTCCCGCTCTCAGCTCGGTTGCCAGACAGTCCTGAACACCCAGGCTGCCATCCTTCCCCTACCCCCTCCCCCGTCTCTCCATCCCGCTCCCGGGCCCCACCCCCTTTGCTCGTGGAGGCTTTGTCCTCATCTCAACCACACAGGCTGCCTCTGGCTAGCTGGGATCCTGCACAGGTGAAGCAAACAGGGGCTTCCTGAGTGACAACGGGCAGCCGGGTCACCGCCAGCCCTGCCCTCGGGAGCAGGACACCGCCCAACTGTCAGGAGCGACGCCGCAGGGGTCGTGCAGCATGTTCCCACATCACCAGGGCACTGGCCACGGACACCAGGGAGAGGGCAAGAGGAAGAGCCAGGCTGGCAGGTAAGGGAGCACAGGGACGCCCCCTGTCTGCAAGCGCCGGATTTGGAAGGCCCTCCCCTGCAGTCTGGCCCGCCACAGCCCAAAGCTTCAGCTCCAGACCAGGCTGAGGCTGGAGGCACAGACAGCAGCCAAGCCGTGAGCCGGGAGGGTGAGGGAACCCCACAGGAAGGCTCAATACCGTTGGCAATATGGCTATTGCCCCCGGGGTGGATTACGTCACTCAGTGTCTTTTTTAACTTTTCGTAGCAGGCAAAGTAAAGGGCGTGGGCAGGCCCCGCGCCGGTGGCCGTGACGTTCAGCCCCCGCATGGGCCTCCACAGGCCTTCGGTTCTTATGATCCTCCAGAGGGCCTCCAGCACGTTGCGATAGCGGGCGGCTGGGTCTGGCTGAAGACTCTGCATCCGGGTCTGAAACGACAGCAGAAGCCAAGGTCAGTGACGCCGACTTCCCACCCCACCGCCATGCTCAGGCTCCAGGCCTGGGCAGGCCTCTGACGTGCAACGGTGCCAGCCTGCGAGAGGGCACCTGGCCCCGAGCTACATTTCCTTCCACACCTGCAGCCACTCTCCACGCCTGGGTCTGGCGTTTCTGGCCATCTGTGACCCCAAGAGTGGAAGAGCATGACTTTCCCTGCAAATATGGCCATGTGACCAGGGGCCTGGAACTCTGAGACGACGCACGGTCCCGGCAGCAAACCTCCAGCCTGTGTTTCAGGAGACACTGCTTTTGTGCCTCAAGACACTCAAGCTAAGTGTTTTACAACGGACACTACGTTCCAGGATTGACTGTCTACAACCCACCGGGTGCTTCGTTTCTACTGACTGACCTGGCCCTGCCTCCCGACAACACCCCACACTGACTCAAGATGACGGCTCATCTCCGGATCCCGCAAAGACTGTTTGGCACTGGCAGCTGGGTCTGCCCCGAGAGTCTTGGCAGAAGTAGCATTCCTAATAGATGCAGCTCTCATCTCCTGGGAGAGAAAGTCTACCCTGAAACTGTGACGGTGGGGACTGCCTAGCTGGGACAACTTGGTCTCCCATCCTGAAGGGCCCTTCTAGACTTCTCATCTAAATGGACGGAATCCCCAAACTGGCATTAGCAAATACAATCAGTGAAATGTAATTCTCGGACTCTCTAGAAGGTTCAAGGATTGGCATACAAGCATCTGGCAGACACTCTGTATGACACTCCTGGACAGCATCTTATTAAAATTTGGGAAATTAATCTTATTTGAAACACTTCTCCCAATTAGACCTTTTCTGAAGAGTGAGTCTCCCCAGGAAATCTCATCCACTGACTCATTTCAAGGTTAAAGTAGCATGGGAACTAACGGTTAATATGAAATCAATGTCTGGGAAAAAATCAATGTCTAGTGCCTGGCACACAATAGGCACTTAAGATTTGTTTGCTGAAGGAATGAATGAACCTTTTGTTGCACAACTGTAACAAGCAGGCCACTGGAGAGCCAACAGGAGGCATCTGATGCCCAAATAGAACTTAAGCTCCTGCTTCATCCCAATCACTAGATTCAGCTTGGACGCCAGAGCCTGGCCCATCTTTTGGCCACTGGGAACCCAAGGGTAGTGTGTTCTCAAGAGCACAGGAGAAAAGAAACTAACCAGATTAGCAGGTCTTGGTTAGCCACAAGCAATCTACATTCCTCTGGAGTTACTTTCTCCTGCCTGCTACCAACTAAAAAGGGAAGCTTAAAGGTGAATTACCGGAAGTTCAATCAGAAGTGTGCCACAGCGCATCAGTTATCACAATTTGATACATTCTTCTCTACTTCTCAGAATAACAAACCAACCAGGACTTTCCCACAGGGTGTGCTTCCTGACCTTTCACATCATCCAAGGGGTCTAAAATCTCTCAGAAGAGCTGCTTCACAGACTGTGGATCTATGCTTGCTACAGCCACTAATAAAGATGAACTGGGCCTGGTGGCTTCAGATTTATGTGTTCCCGTGTGTCTTTTCACACCTGATCTCATATAAGGGGAATGTTCAGAAACTGCATGGCTCTGCTGGGGTCAGTGGCATATCTGCCAACCAGTCTTGGCAGGTCTGGTTCTAAGGCCTGCAATTTCTTCATCCCTGGGTAAGCTACGCTGAACACACATCTAAATCTAATGATTGGACTCAGTGAAAACATTCCCTATGGAGAGGACTTGGGCATAAGCTCTGCCAGATATCAAAATGAACGGGGTTGCCCAAATATGAGGGCTAGTAAGTCCATCTTTTATAGAAAGATGAAATCTCTAAGCAAGAATTTACGAAGCTTCCGATATAAAAAATCTCTGCCTGTCTTTGAAGAAAAGCCAACAAACAAGTAGGGAGGTAAGTGGTTTGGTTTAAAAAAAAAAAAAGCCACATTGGAGTCAAAAAGTCTGAGCCTGACTCCCAGCTTTGCTAGGTATGTGGTCTTGGGTATGCCACTTAACCTCTCTGAGCTATAACATGAGGCCAAGAACAGACTCACAGGGCTATTGTAGGGATTAAAGAGATAAGGCCTGGAAAAGCCACTGGTGAGTTACATCATGCTATGCATATAAGGCTTTCTAGTGTATTCAAATATGATCCTAAGATATATTTGTTCACATCTAAGAGCTGACAGATCATTGTCTCTTGTATAAGTTATTTCACAAATATGCACAGGTAACGAAGTGACTCTTAACCAGTAATCAGTCAAGTTTAATTTTGTATTTCGGGTTTTCACTTCAGGAGTTTCTCTGCGGCTATAATGGCTTACGTGTTCAGCTGTTAAGCCGAAGGTCACCTGTTCAGGGACAAGCTCTGCTGTGAAATTCTGTGCAGGGTTTGGTTCTTGAAATCTGCTTTTGGGAGGCTACACTGAAGGCTTCAGGGCTCAAATCATAACTGCGCCACTTAAACTCGTGACCTTGGACAAGGCACTTAACTGCTCTCTAAGCCTCCTTTCTTCAACTGCAAAATAATGAAAATGGTGTCTACTGCAAGGATTAAATGAATACATGTACATAAGGCACTTCAGATCCTGTTTGGCACACAAGAACAATTAGCATTTATTAAATGCTTATTATTAGATGCAAGAAAACCAAAGAAGCCACCGTTCCCACTCCCTAACCTCTCTTAAGTAAACATACACATAACAGCCATCTACACCTGGAGTTGAGAGCTTGATCTCCCTCTGCTCCTTCCCTCTTTAATTTATTGTATAAGTAGCTATTTGCTTCGCCACGACAGAGTCAACACCAGCACGTGGATGATGGGTGGGGACTTGGCCAGATGACTAAGAAGGGTTCTCATTGCTTGTCCCTAGATACAGTGTGGTATTCGCCTCTGAGGCCCAGGAAAGGAAACTGGGATTTATGTGGGCTCCCAAGCCTCGCTCCGAAGGCCACGGAAACAGCGGGCTGAGGAACTACGGTCCAGCAAGGCTGTGCTGACTTCTCACAGCCCCTCCCAAGGATACTTAAAGTCAACCTGACCCTGATAAGCGGCTGGGGATGGAAGGCGTTTGTGCCAGGGGGCAATGTCAGCTTTCACTGGCCACCACTGCAGCTGCCCGTCAGGCTGCAACACGGAATCTCAGAGTAAGGCCGGGCTGCTTTTCCGCTCCATTCATTCCTGAAAAGGAGGAAAGCTGCCAGGGCACAAGTGAACCGGGAAGCCCTTGCTGAAGGAAGGGTTCTGCCTTTTACCTTCATGCCGGCATATTTGTGACATTTAACATACTCACTGACACTAAATCACACAGTCTCACGCAGGTCTTCCTTCTAGTCCTTTAGATTCCAGCATTACTGGCAAATGAAAGTGATTCTTCCGAAGTTTGCATATTTCTGAAGACTTCTGAGCATTTTCTTTCCAAATCAAGTAAGTATTTCTTTAACATAAGGCCTTGAGGCATGACTGCAATGTTGTATGACTAACTGTTCAAAAACGAAAATTCCCAGGCGTATGCAAATGAATGAGAGCTGTCCTTCAAATGGTTACCTTGCAAGGCTGTGAGTGACTTATGGCAGCAATGCTGTGGTTACGCAAAACGTGTCTGGGACTGCCCCTCAATGGGTTTACAGGCCTCAGGAGGAAATCAGCCTCCCTGCCTTCCAGGCCAAGCAGCAAAACCACTGTGACCTGCCACTCTACCCCCTTCTTTGACCCCGAGTGGCTTCTGTTACTACAAAATGAATCCTATCTCATCAGGGGACAAAGATGCCCCCAGGAAAAATATGCACCCTGACACTCCAGAGACAGTTCTTTTTTTTTTTTTTTTTTTGAGTCGAGGCCTCACTCGGTCGCCTAGGCTGGAGTGCAGTAGCACGGTCATGGCTCGCTGCAGCCTTGAACTCCTGGGTTCAGGTGATCCTTATGCCTCAGCCTCCCAAGTCGCTGGGACGACAGGAGTACACCACCATGCCTGGCTAATTTTTTGATTTTTTTTTGTAGAGACAGGGTCTTGCTATGTTGCCGAGGCTGGTCTCAAAATCCTGAGCTCAAGCAATCCTCCCACCTCAGCCTCCCAAAGTGTGGGATTCCAGGTGTGAGCCACCACACTGGGCCTCCAGAGGCATTTCTAACAGAGGGATTCATAAATGTTCACAGCAGTAAAAGCACTATAGAGAGTAGGGAGAGACCCTCCCATTATGTTGTAACGGGACAGTGGTCAATAGGAGTACTAAGTCAGCCCGATTATCACATTGTACTTTGAAGCCAAGAAATGATTTCTGCTGCTTTTCCTGACCCGTCTTTCATTCACTTATCCTGAAACACAGTACGAGACCCTGCACCACTCAGGCTAAACACAGTGTGGCTATTTTGCAGCTATGTCGCTCTAACCTTCGGACAGGCGGCGTGATCGGCCCACGAGTCCTTCAACGCGCAGTCTACACATGCTGTCTACGCACCGCGTGTAACTCTGACGCTCGGTTGCCGACCCGTTGTGCGTTTCAACGTGGTTACTTCTCTCACATCCGTTTCCCCAGCCGACCGGGCCACCTAGGAGTCCAACGTCTGCCGCAGTCCCCTCTGCGCAGCCCACGTCCCACGGGGACTGGGCCCTCGTGAGCCGGGGTCCTCGCCGCGTGCTAACGCACCCCCGCCCACTCCACGTCACTCTCCAAGTTCCGCGAGCGCTTCCCCGCGTCCTCGTCCAGCCACGGAGGACACGG
>NW_007102985.1:0-303 GCF_000164805.1 Carlito syrichta | reverse complement strand
CGCACACGCCCCTCGGCCGCCCATTGGTGCAGACGCCACGTCGGCCCCGCCCCCTCCCTGCGTGAGGACAACGCGCCCGCGGGATTAGCGAACCGGCCTGTCACTCCCCCGCCCTGAGGCGTTGCGGCCGCCCCGATCCCGCCCCTTCCCCTTTGATCTTGGAAGCGTCTTGTTTATTGGCCGCCGATTGGCCGGCAGGTACGATCGACCCGCCCCCGACTTTTAGGGAGGCGGGAGAAACCTAAGGCTGAACTGGGATAGGCTCAACCACCCTTGCTACTTTGGCCGCGGCCATTGGCCCGC
>NW_007102984.1:0-330 GCF_000164805.1 Carlito syrichta | reverse complement strand
GGCTCAGGCAATCCTCTCACCATGGCCTCCCAAAGTGCTGGGATTACAGGCATGAACCACTGCGCCCAGCCGAGAAAAAAACTTTCATATGTGTGTGTATATGTAAAAACAGGAGGCAGGCTAGGCTTGGAGGCTCAGCCTGTAATCCCAGCACTTTGGAGGTTGAGGCGAGTGGATTGCCTGAGCCCGAGGGTTCGAGACCCACCAGGCAACTTGATAAGACCTCGTTTGTACAATAAATCAAAAAAATTATCCGTGTGTGGTAGCGCACACTTGTAGTTCCGGCTACTTGGAAGGCTGAGGTGGAAGGATTGCCTGAGCCCAGCAGGT
>NW_007102983.1:0-775 GCF_000164805.1 Carlito syrichta | reverse complement strand
CTTAATTCATAGAGGAAATTATGATATCAAGGTACTTCCCTTAAGAGTTCTTAAAGTGTTTCATTCCACTAACTGTGTTTTGTGACTTCTGTTTTCATTGCCTAGAAGCACTGGGAGAAATGAGGAAACTGATCTCATTTGTTTTGATCTCTCAGTGACCAGCTATTATTTTCCTGAAGCCTGGGCATGGGTTTTGTTTCAGGGCTTTGTAGACTGCCTCCTTGTTTAAAGCACAGACCATGCTGACCTTGGACTGCAACAGAGGGCAGAAACCATGAGGAGTGCCCCACACTGTGACTTTTATTTCAATTGTTTTTAGATGTTCTCACTTGGCTCAAATCTGGCTTCCCAGAACACAATCTTAGGGTGGGGTTTAGAATGAGAGCAGGATTTCTCCAGAAAGATTTACCCTATCAACCTTTTGCATTAGATATTCTCACTGGGCTTGCTCTCATTCCTTAAAACGTTTTTATTCCTGTTCCTTACATCCTTCGTTCAGCTGTCTGGGTCCAATGTGGCCTTCCTCTCTGACTTGCTTCCCACACACATGTAGGGTTAAATTGCCACAAGCTCAGTGGCTTGAAACAACACAAATGTAATGTCTTACAATTACACAGGTCTGGAGTCCAATGAACATCTTCCTGGGCTCAAACCAAGGTTTGGCAGAGCTACAATGTTTCCTGAAAGATTCGCTGGAGGACCACTTGTTTTCTTACCTTTTCTAGCTTCCAAAAACTTCCTACGTTCCTTGGTTCATGGCTCTTCCCCGATCTCC
>NW_007102982.1:0-458 GCF_000164805.1 Carlito syrichta | reverse complement strand
ACACCGCCAGGTCTCCCCAGCGTGGACGAGGAGACAGGCCCCCGTTCTGGGCGGACCGGGCTCCCGGGGCCGGGGCTCCCCAGGGTCCTGAGAAGGTGTCGGCCGTCCCTGGGATCGCCGGCCGGGAGGAGCGGACATCGCCCCAGGGCTGCCGGCCAAAGGCAGTCCCGGCGGAGCCACGGCAGGTCAGCCCGGAGCAACAGGAGGCAGCTGAGTGGCCAGCCGGCCAGCCAGGCCGAGAGGCCGCCTCCGTCCCTGCCGGGGCACCCGGCTCGCCGTGTCCCTGCGGCAGGTGGGGCAGTCGGCGACCCTTCCTCCCCATCCCCGGCTTCTCGTGTGCCGGGCGTTTGCTAGAACAAAGGACAGGCCACACCGGGGACAGGAACTCTGGAGCTGAAACCAAAAACTTGGGCCGGGAGGCGCTGCCTGTCGGGCTCCTCGCGCAGCCGGCGACAGGG
>NW_007102981.1:0-316 GCF_000164805.1 Carlito syrichta | reverse complement strand
AAGGTACTGGCAAAAGATTAAAAACACAAATTAACCAACTCCAAAACCCAAAGAAAGACAGCAAAAGAACAGGAACAACAACTCTGTAAGAACCTTATGACAGGGATCAACTCTTGCATTTCAATTATTAGCCTAAATGTGAATGGACTAAAGACATAGAATGGTAAAATGTATAAAATATCCTCAGGCAACAATCTATTGCCTTCAAGAGACTCACCTCACTAGAAAAGACACCCACAGACTCAAAGTAAGAGGGTGCAAAATAAACTTTCAGGTGAACAGAATACAAAAGAAAGGAGGAGTAGCAACCTTAATT
>NW_007102980.1:0-763 GCF_000164805.1 Carlito syrichta | reverse complement strand
GCTGGACCAATCAGTACGCCCTCCCCAGCCCGGGCCTCTCGGGGACGCCCAGCCCTTCCGAAAACTCGAGCCAATCAAAAGGGTGCGTGGGCGGGTCTAGGAGAGGGGCGTGGCCCACGCCACAGCCTAAGTCCGCAGTGCAAGCTCCGACCTGTCTCAACCGCCTGGCGTTGGAGACCCGGATCTTCAAGGGTGAGCGGAGTTGTACAATGCCCCAGCCGCCTGGCCCTCTTGCTTTGGACAGTAGCCCAGCTGTGGAAAGTACATTTGCTGTCCTGGGGAGGCGAAGGAGCCGAGGTGTGTCAATCCTAAAAAATCTGGGACTTAGGGTTGCAGTTCACCGCAGCCCGCGCTGCACTGCTGGGCAACCGATCTCACACTCAGAATACAGACCCCGCCCTGGAGGACTCCGAGGGTCCCGAGTGAATGCCCACTCCTCTTTCAGCCATGCAGAAAATATTTGCATCTTAAAATCACCAGCTCTTCTTGCCTGCAGTCTTCCCACCCGCTGCAGACTGTACCGTTCATGACCACTCCTGCTCAAAGCCCGCTCACGGCTGCCCCCGCCAAAGGAGCTCACGTCCTTAGAGAATTTCAACCCTCTGTTATTTTTCTGCTCCACATCTAGCATAATTTTACATAATTCCGTCCACTGCCTGTCATCTTTCGCCACACAGTGATGTCCACCAGGACATGTGCCACCGCAGTTTTCTTTGCTGTTGCATCCCATCACCTGGTGTTTCATGGATATTAAGCGCTGCGT
>NW_007102979.1:0-415 GCF_000164805.1 Carlito syrichta | reverse complement strand
TCACTTACTGGCGGGAAAGCGCGGGTCCGGGTTGGCGCCGTACCATCCGGGGCCCGAGGCGCTGTTCCGCATGGTGTCCTGGTACGGCGGCAGCTCGCTCATGTTGCCCAGGTTGCCGTTGCAGTAGCCCCCCACGGCGGAATGCGAGAGCTGGGGCACCCCCGCCGCCGTCATGTGGTAGGCGGCGGTGACGGCGCCGTGGTGCCCCACGGCGTGCTGCTGCATGGCCGCGGCCGGCGGCGCCGCCTGGCCCTGCCTGTACGCCGCCAGCGGAGCCCCGAGGCCGCCGCCCTCCATGCCCACTTTCTTGTAGCTTTCCTCCAGGGGACTCAAGATGTCAGACACTGAGAACGGAGTCGTGTGCTTTGGACTCATCGACATGATTCGGCGGCGGCTGGAGGAGGAAGGAAGAGGA
>NW_007102978.1:0-710 GCF_000164805.1 Carlito syrichta | reverse complement strand
CCTCAAAAACCCTAATTTCAGCAGAAGAATCCAGATCACCAAAATAAAAGCCCAAATCCAGGACATAGAAGACAAAAAGATAATGAAAAAAATCAATGAAACAAAATGCTAGTTCTTCAAAAGGGTAAACAAGATCGATGGTCCCCTAGCTAGAATGACCAAGAAAAAATGAGAAAAAAACCAAATAAGCACAATCAGAAACACAAAAGATGACGTCTCATCTGACCCTGAAGAAATACAAAAGATCATTAGAGACTACTATGTACACTTGTATGGAAACAAACTTGAAAACCTTAAGGAAATGGAGGATTTTCTGACATCACACAACCTATGTAGGTTGGAACAAGAAGAAATTGAGACCCTAAATAGACCAATAACAATCAAGGAAATCGACTATGTAATAAGAAAACTTCCTACAAAAAAAGCCCTGGTCCAGATGGCTTTCCAGCAGAATTCTACAAGACATTTAAGGAGGAGCTGATACCAATCCTACTGAAGGTATTCCAAATGATTGAAAAAGATGGAACTCTCCCCAAATCATTTTACAAAGCCAGCATCACATTGATACCCAAGCCAGGTAAAGATCCAACAAAGAAAGAAAACTACGGGTCATTATCTTTGATGAACGTAGATGCTAAAATTCTCAACAGGATTCTAGCAAACCGGATTCAGCAATACATCTCAAAAATCATCCACCATGACCAAGTAGG
>NW_007102977.1:0-302 GCF_000164805.1 Carlito syrichta | reverse complement strand
GTGTGTGTGTGTGTGTGTGTGTGTGTGTGTGTGTGTGTGTGTGTGTATAGGAGGAGCCCTCCAGGAATCCTCCAGCATCCTCGGGCATTCCCAGAGCTGGGGTCCCCCTTTTCGAATTGGAGCTCTGCATCTGTACCCATGAGGAACCTGTGGCTGCTCTGACCTCCACATCTGCCGCCCCCTACCCCCCACACTGCCCTCCCAGCAGCTTCATCCTGACCCTGCAGTCCAAGCTGCAGGAATGGCTTGTAAGAAGATCTCTCTCATAACTGGAACTATCTCCAGCCCCAGCCCCAGGCCCT
>NW_007102976.1:0-353 GCF_000164805.1 Carlito syrichta | reverse complement strand
GACTTCTCAGAATTCTATTTCCATCACGTATCTCCCCAGGACTAATGTTCCAAGGAGCATACCTGGGGAAATGCTTGCTGATTGTCAAATGGTCAAGATGTTCTGTACAGTCCTTTTATTGGAAAACATGCCCAAGGACTGTTCCTCCATTTGAAGAAATAATTTCTGTGTAGACAACCAAGTGCTCTTTAGAACTGTTTTTTTTTTTTTTCTCATATTTACCGAATGTCTTTGCTCTAAAAGACCAGCTTTTTCTCTGATTTTGTCTGCAGGTTGGTCTTGTTTATAAGTAAGGCAGAGTGTGTGTGTGTATGTGTGTGTGTGTGTGTGTGTGTGTGTGTGTGTGTGTGTGT
>NW_007102975.1:0-337 GCF_000164805.1 Carlito syrichta | reverse complement strand
TTCACTTTTCCCTCTGCTTTACAGTCTGTCTATTCAGCAGTTTGCAGTCTTGGTCCGGATAGTAGCCATGTCCCAAGTGGTGGTGAGGCAAGATGACGGATCCCCATCAGTCATTTTCTTATAGTATTACATTGGATATTCAAGGCCCATTATATGAGTGAGAACATGTGATACTCGGATCTTTGTTTCTGTGAGAGGTCACTCAGTATTATAGACTCTAGTTCCATCCAGGTTGCTGTGAAATTCATGATTTTGTTCTTTTTTATGGCTATGTAGTATTCCATCGTGTATATGTACCACATTTTTTAATCCAGTCCTCTTGATGGACAGCATGGTG
>NW_007102974.1:0-393 GCF_000164805.1 Carlito syrichta | reverse complement strand
GGTCTCGCCAAGTTGCCCGGGCGGGTCTCAAACCCACGGGCTCAGGCAATCCACTCACCTTAGCCTCCCAAGGCGCGGGATTACAGGCTGAGCCAAAGAGCCCAGCTTATTTTTCTTTGTTTTTAAGAAATGTGCTACAGATCCGGGCTTGGTGGCTCAGCCTGTAATCCCGCGCCTTTGGGAGGCTGAGGTGAGTGGACTGCCTGAACCCGCGGGTTCGAGACCCGCCTGGGCAGTGAAACCTCATCTCTACAATAAATCAAAAAATCAGCCGGGCGTGGTAGCGCATGCCTGTAATTCTGGCTACTCGGAAGGCTGAGGCGGAAGGATCGCCGGATCCCAGCAGGTCGAGCCCGCGGTGGCCGGGAGCAGCCACTGCACTCCAGTCTGGGC
>NW_007102973.1:0-321 GCF_000164805.1 Carlito syrichta | reverse complement strand
CGGCCTCCCAAAGGCGCGGGACGGCGGGCTGAGCCGCCGAGCCCCGTTCAAATTTTTTTGACAAAACTGAAAATGAAACACGCTTGTAAAAAGCAGCCAGCCAGCAAGCTGCCCGGTCTTGGCCTGGAGGCTCACGAGACGTTCTGCCGGGACGCCAACCCGCATCTCCGACCCCCGCACTCCCCCACGCGTGTCAGCGGGCCTTACAGCGCCGGAAGGCCTCCGGCTCTCCTCGCGCGTGTCAGGTTAGCACGGGCTCCTGCGCGCTCGCTGGCTGCTTGGTGACGCCTGTGCCGGCCACCGTCGTCGACGGCGCGGCGG
>NW_007102972.1:0-371 GCF_000164805.1 Carlito syrichta | reverse complement strand
CGCTACCACGCCCAGCTAATTTTTGATTTATTGTAGAGATGAGGTCTCGCCAAGTTACCCAAGCGGGTCTCGAACCCGCGGGCTCAGGCAATCCACTCACCTCAACCTCTCAAAGGTGCAGGATTACAGGCTGAGCCACTGAGCCCGGCGTAAGTCTTTTATTTTATTTTATTTTTGAGTTGGAGTCTCACTTTGTTGCCCAGGCTGGAGTGCAGTGGCACGCTCACAGCCACTGCAGCCTCGACCTGCTGGGTTCAGGGGACCTTCCAAGTAGCTGGAACTACAGGCACATGCCACCATGCCCGGCTAATATTTTTGATTTATTGTGGAGATGAGGTCTCACCAAGTTGCCCAGGCTGGTCTTGAACCTG
>NW_007102971.1:0-327 GCF_000164805.1 Carlito syrichta | reverse complement strand
TGTGTCTGTGTGTGTGTGTGTGTGTGCGTGTGTGTGTGTGTTTGCGCGCGCGCTTGCTGAGAAACCAAACCAGTTTTTAAGGACTCGGGGAAAAGGAGGGAGTGAAGAACACAGAAGGCCACTTCCAATGGGTGTCTTTTATCAACCGCACGCGACGGCGTCGTGGGCAGAAACACGGTCGCAGCCCGCCGAGGGAGCTTCTAAAGAAACAGCAACAGACGCGACAGCAGAAAGGCGGGCCGGGCAGCGGCCCCAAGACGCCCGTCTCCCAAAACGCGCGCCCGAACCCGCGCGGGGTCACCTTGTCTCCGGAAGAGCCAAATTCGG
>NW_007102970.1:0-608 GCF_000164805.1 Carlito syrichta | reverse complement strand
CTGGAATCACTAGCTAACCAGGTTGCTAGCCAGCTGACTTAACTAGCTAGCTACCTATGTATCCCATTGGCTTTCTGCTGAGTAAACTACCTAGATACCCAGCTAACCACCTGGCTAGCGAGTTGACTTAATGATGTGACTTAACTAACTAGCCAACTAGTTAGCCAGCTGACTTAACTAGCTAGCTATCCAGCTAGGCAGCTGGCTAGCCAGCTGACTTAAATAGCTAGGCAGCTGACTTACCCAGCTGACTTAACTAGCTAGCTATGTAGCTAGCCAGCTGAATTTACTAGCTGAAATAACTTGCTAGCTACCTAGCTAGCTAGCTATCTAGTTAAGCAACTTAACAAGTTGACTTAAGTAGCTAGCTAGCTGACATAACTAGTTGACTTAACTACCTAGCTACCTAGCTAGCCAGCTGATTTACTAACTAGCTGAAATAACTAGCTCACCAGCTGGCTTGCCATCTGCAGCTAACGAGCTGGATTATCAACTGTCTTAACGAGGCGACTTAACTAGCGAGTCAGCTGGTTAGCCAGCTGAGTTAACTAGTAGATTAATGAGATAGGCAGCTACCCAGACAGGGAACTAAACTGGCTGGCTTAACT
>NW_007102969.1:0-485 GCF_000164805.1 Carlito syrichta | reverse complement strand
TAGTTATTTCAGCTGACTAGCCAGCTGGCTAGTTATATGTCAGCTAGTTAATTCATCTGTATTCCCAGCTGGCTAGCTAGGTAGCTAGTTAGTTAGATCAGCTGGCTAGCCAGCTGGCTAGCAAGTTAAATCACCTAGTTTTGTCAGCCCACTAACCAGCTGATTAACTAGGTAGCTAGGTAGTTAATTCAACAGGCAAACCATCTGTATATGTCGGTAGGCAGTTAGTTGTCAGCTTGCTAGCCACCTTGCCAGCTGGAGATGTCAGCTAGTTAAGTCAGCTGGCTAGCCAGCAGGCTAACTAGTTATGTCAGATAGTTGAGTCAGCTGGCTAGCCAGCTGGCTAACTGGATAAATCAGCTAGGAAATTCAAGTGGCAAGCCAACTGGAGAGCTAGGTATCTCAGTATTTAAATCAGCTGGCTACCCAGCTGGCTAGCTCGTTAAGTCAGTTATTTAAGTCAGCTGGCAAGCCACCTGGCTTGG
>NW_007102968.1:0-767 GCF_000164805.1 Carlito syrichta | reverse complement strand
TTCGGTTGTGAGTGGGGTATTAAAGTCCCCAGTTATGATAGTGTTAGAGTCGATATCTTTCTTTAGTTTTCCAAGAAGTTGCTTTATGAAAGTTGGTGCACCTATATTGGGTGCATATATGTTTAGGATAGATATTTCTTGTTGATGGATTGAGCCTTTTATCATTACGTAGTGGCCTTCTGTATCTTTTTTGATTTTTAATAGCTTGAAGGGTATTTTGTCTGAAATTAAGATCGCTACTCCTCCTTTCTTTTGTATTCTATTCGCCTGGAAGTTTGTTTCCCATCCTCTTACTTTGAGTCTGTGGGTGTCCTTTCTAGTGAGGTGAGTCTCTTGAAGGCAATAGATTGTTGCCTGATGATATTTTATCCATTTTGCCATTCTATGTCTTTTCAGTGGTGCATTTAGTCCGTTCACATTTAGGCTAATAATTGCAATGCAAGAGGTGATCCCTGTCATAATGTTCTTACACAGTTGTTCCTGTTTGTTTGTTGTCTTTCTTTCGGTTTTGGAGTTGGTTCATGTGTGTTTTTAATCTTTTGCCTGTACTTTTGTGAAGAATGCTGTTGTTCTTTTTTCTTTTTTCTTCTGTGTTCAGTACTTTCTTAAGTGTTTCTTGTAGAGGTGGTCTGGTGGCAGCATAGGTTCTTAGGAATTGGATATTTGG
Organism: Carlito syrichta; assembly: GCF_000164805.1. Classification (NCBI taxonomy): domain Eukaryota; kingdom Metazoa; phylum Chordata; class Mammalia; order Primates; family Tarsiidae; genus Carlito; species Carlito syrichta. Next base: position 100 of record NW_007102968.1, on the reverse strand, counting down.
AAAAGATTTCAATTCACCCTCACTAATGAAGCTTAGTTTTGCTGGGTAGGTTATTCTTGGTTGAAATTATTTCTCTTTTAGAACTTTGAAGATAGGGCTC
>NW_007102967.1:0-819 GCF_000164805.1 Carlito syrichta | reverse complement strand
TGAGGATGGAAACATAAACCTTGTGCTGATATCATCACTTAGATCCCCAGAGGCTGTAGGATCTAGGTCTATCCAGGGATTTCTCAGATGCAGAAGGATCTATGGGTGCTTCATCATGGACCAGACCTGTTCCCAAGCTTGTGTTCAGGAAGCAGTGAGTGAATGGTCCATGCCCACTTGTGATTATATAGGCTCAGAGACAACATGTATGGGAGTGCTTTGCCAGTGTTAAGGTTTCTACAAATGGGAGTTAGTTGTATGGTAGGTGTAAAGTTAGTTGGACAATTGTGTTCAGAAATAACATGATTTTAAAATGCATTGATACTGAAAGCAGAACTATTTGGAATAATCGTTTGGCAAATTTTAAGAAATTCAGACATTTATCTAAAGAATTTAGGTCAAATAGTGTTGTCTAAATTATTTATCTATTTCATATAAAATTGACTTCTAGACCTTAACTGTTCTCTTCTGTTTACATGCATGGCCATAACCTATGTCGTTACATAAGCCACTGTTTCTTCCTCATTAAACATGATTCCTCCCACTGACGTGGACCACCTTTGAAGTACCAACTACTATTCTGAGCTGAGGCTGCAGCTCTGAATAATACAAAATACCTCACAGAGTTTAAGAGGAGAGAAACAACTATGCCTTCCATATGCCAGTTTCTGTACTCAAGACTGCTGCTTTCTGACTCTCTCTCTCTCTCTGATGATACTGACAAAAATGTTGGAGGTCATTTGTGGAAATTATGGATTAATGTTATAAGAAAGTTATACATTATTCACACATTTGCATATTTGTCTGTGAATGGTGGGA
>NW_007102966.1:0-330 GCF_000164805.1 Carlito syrichta | reverse complement strand
CCCCCGTCTGGCCCGCGCCCCCAGCCACGCCGCGCTTCCTGGCCCTCGCAAACGGCACCCTGTGGGTGCCCCTGCTGAGTGCCAAGGAGGCGGGCGTCTACGCGTGTCGCGCCTACAATGAGCTGGGGGCCAACTCGACGTCGGTACGCCTGGCGGTGGCGGCAGCCGGGTCCCCAAAACACGCGCCTGGCGTGGGGGGAGGACCCGACGGGCGCACCCCGACCTCCGAGCGCAAGTCCACAGCCAAGGGCCGGGGCAACAGCGTCCTAACCTCCAAGCCCGAGGGCAAACTCAAAGGCCGCGGCCTGCCCAGGGTCAGCGTCCTCGGGG
>NW_007102965.1:0-324 GCF_000164805.1 Carlito syrichta | reverse complement strand
TCCCTCAACTGCCAAGCCCACCCCCCTCCCCTGACAGTTTTCCACTACTGCCAATCACTTTTTTATAGCGTTATAATTGTTCAAGATCATCTTATGAGTGAGAACATATGGAACTCAGTTCTTTTTTTCTGTGATAAATCACTGAGTATGATAGATTCCAAATCCATCCAATTTGCTGCAAAGTCTATATATTTGTCCTTCTTTATGACTGCATAATATTCCATTGTGTACATGTACCACATTTTTTTTATCCAGTCCAGCTTTGAGGGGCAACATGGTTGGTTCCATGTTTTTGCTATTGTGAATAGAGCTGCAACAAACATA
>NW_007102964.1:0-575 GCF_000164805.1 Carlito syrichta | reverse complement strand
AGCGGCCACTGCACTCCAGTCTGGGTGATAGAGTGAGACTCCAACTCAAAAATAAATAAATAAAAATAAATAAATAAAATAAAATTGTGGGGTACAGTTAAGGGTTAGGTATGCAAATATGCATTGTTCAGGCACCCTTGTTGATAAGGGGTGTCCCCCCATCCCCAGACAGATATTGACTACCATTAATCCCACCACCTTTGCCCTTCCTGTCCCCCCAATAGATTCCCACCACTGTCGATCCTTTGCTTATAGTATTATTTGTTTATTTTTTTATTTTTATTTTTTGAGCTGGAGTCTCACTCTGTCTCCCAAGCTGGAGTGCAGTAGCACATTCACAGCCACCACAGCCCCAACCTGCTGGGCTCAGATGATCCTTCTGCCTCAGCCTTCCAAGTAGCTGGAACTACAGGTGTGCACCACCACGCCCAGCTAATTATTTATTTACTTATTTATATTTAAAATTTTTTTTATTTTGGAGATGTAGGGTACAATTCAGGGTTAGGTATACAAATGTTCATTATGCAGGTACCCTTGTTGATGTGGTGTGTGTCTAATTTTTTTTTTTTTTTTTG
>NW_007102963.1:0-310 GCF_000164805.1 Carlito syrichta | reverse complement strand
GCGCCCGGCCCCGCGGGCTCGGGGGCCGGGCGTGTGCCAAGCGGGGACCCCTGTGCGCGGGACGTCCCTGCCCTCTGCTCGGAGGGGCCGGGCGGGGTCCGGGCTGGGGGCTGGGGACGCTTGGATGGGCGGCAGGCTCTCCGTGTCCTGTCGTTCCCACCGGCGCTTGGGCTTGTCTCGCCTTTTGCTCCAGGACTGCCACGTCCACCTTGGTGCTCACCGGGTGCCCTGGGGTCTCTGTGACCTGGCCCTTTTTCTTTTTTTTTTTTGAGTTGGAGTCTCACTCTGTCACCCAGACTGGAGGGCAGTG
>NW_007102962.1:0-315 GCF_000164805.1 Carlito syrichta | reverse complement strand
GGAAGGCTAAGGTGGAAGGATCGCCAGAGCCCAGCAGGTCGAGGCTGCGGTGGCCGGGAGTGGCCACTGCACTCCAGTCTGGACAACAGAGTGAGGCTCTGACTGGAAAAAAAAAAAAACAAAAACATCCTCAAGAAATTATTCAGCAGGGCTCAGTGGCTCAGCCTGTAATCCCACACTTTGGGAGGCTGAGGTGAGTGGATTGCCTGAGCCCGCGGGTTCGAGACCCGCCTGGGCAACTTGGTGAGACCTCATCTCTACAATAAATCAAAAATCAGCCGGGCGTGGTAGCACGTGCCTGTAATTCCAGCTACT
>NW_007102961.1:0-753 GCF_000164805.1 Carlito syrichta | reverse complement strand
TGCCTCCTCTGTGGTTTGTGCATAATGACAGACTCTCATACAAAATGGTTTCCCTAAGGATGAAACTTCCTCTGTGATGGGTGTCCCATTTACTAAGCTTCCTCCATAATGGGTGCCCCAGTGATGGGCCTTCTTTGTGTACGTGTCCCGACCAGCGGGACAAGTAAAACGTGGGCACGAGGAGGACTACCTGCTGCTGGTGAAAAGAGAGAGAGAGACCAAGAGAGAAAGAGACAGGAGACACGCAGAATGGAGGCAAGACAGTGTTCTGATCAAGCCTCTAAATTTTATTGTTAGGCGATTGCTTATATACATAGCAAAGAGGGGCGGGCTGAAATAGGGCGTGTGGCGGCTTATGATAGGAGGAAGAGTAGTGGGTGGTATGAGGAGAGGAGGTGGGAGGGGTGTTGTGGCTTGGCGCGCGCGGGCTTTTTGGAGGACAAAGAAGAAGGCTTATATGAGATGATTGCTATTTTTAAAATGGCTCCCAACATCTCCTCCCTTTCTGTTCAAAGACAGAAGGGATGGTGAGCATTAACCGGGTGAGGGAGTAGGGGCCCGGCTCCTCCCGTGGATTCTCCGAGTCCACCACCATTGGCTCTTGGTATCTTTTGGGGAGGAGAGGCAGAGCCAGAATTGATTTTTGAGAAAATTAGAAAATTAGATACCAACCTCTATGCAAGCCAGGCGTGCTCACAGGGATACCCAGAGGAGGTCGAAGTTTTTGAGACCTTCCCTTGCAATACATTGTTC
>NW_007102960.1:0-321 GCF_000164805.1 Carlito syrichta | reverse complement strand
TGCTCGCCCCCCGACGGAGCTCCGCGCGGGGCTGGCGGGGACCTCGGGCCTCCTCCTGGGAACCAACTGCCGAGCTGTTCCTTCGCCCGTGAATCCGAAGCTCGGGGGGACCTCGGGTCACAGGCGGCCGAGGGCCGCGGAGAGAAGGAGGCGACGGGGCGTCGGGGCACCGGGCGGGCGAGAGGCGGCGATCGCCGTCCCAGCCCAGCTACAGCTGAGAAGGTCACAGGCTTGCTTTGGAAGTTAAATCGGCGCCCGCTTCCCACTAAGAGGACCTTTTTGCCGGTTGGGAGAGGGGTCTGGGTACCCGGCCCTCCCCCT
>NW_007102959.1:0-902 GCF_000164805.1 Carlito syrichta | reverse complement strand
ATAGCAATGTTCACATATGTTTTTATTCTCTGTGTCTTAATTGTGGATGCATGACTTTTTAGAATAATTTATAACAATACGATGTAAACGACAAGAATAAAAACTACTTTTAACTTGTGCTTTCTGTGAGTGGAGTAGGTTCTAATATCTGACACGGTCAAGCAAATGGACTTTCCACCTTATTTTGCCTCCACATTTAGAAGCAGGGTTACTAGGGACATTGGTCCTGGAGGGAGCAGCCAAAAGCACAGTGGAGTGTGTCTCTTGCTATGTCGTTTCTCAGTCTCTCCAAGTATTTTCTGTTTCGTTTGCAGGTGGTTTTCAGGCATTTTTCCAGATTTTAAGTGCTCTAAATCACATATTCCAAGAGGGAATAAATGCTGTGTTTTTTATTTATGGCTAAGGGGTATCCTACCATGTGTTTTTAATAACATACGTATACCTTTATATTTGAAGAATTCATCCATGCAAAATCATCAGGTGTTAGTTTTTTTATCATCATCATTAACCTAAGCACAGTTAAACATTATTTAATCATTCAAGCTCTAAAGTAAGCCATTTGTTATCCCCATTTTATAGACGAGGAAGCTAAAGCTTGTAGCAATAAAGTAACTTGCTCAATGCAGAGCCTGTGAGTTGGACGAGGATTCAATCAGGATTTCACCCATTCCTTACCGTTTCCAATGCATTTCCATAGTTCATTTAATAGCCAAGATGTTTGTCTATTGAAAATTCAGGCCAGGCACGGTGGCTCAAGCCTGTAATCCCAGAACTTTGGGAGCTTGGGCAACGTGGCAAGATCTCGTCTCTACGATAAATCAAAAAATTAGCTGGGTGTGGTGATGCACCCCTGTAGTTCCAGTTATTTGGAAGCCTGAGGCGGAAGGACCGCCTGACCCAGC
>NW_007102958.1:0-605 GCF_000164805.1 Carlito syrichta | reverse complement strand
TCCTCCACAATCCATGGCATCAGATGGGTGGTTGTCCTGTCTTTGTGTCTATCATCTCGTTCAGTCCTAGTTTACACCATAATTAAATGCTTGGTGTTTACATCCTTGGTTCCGCTGACCATCTTCAGTATTTGTGGTTTACTCACAGGGGAAGTCATTTGCCATGAAGATGCTAACAGAGAAGTTGCACACATGAGCTATTTCTATAGCCATTTGTGGTATGGGAAAGTGATTCCCAGAAAAGTCTCATGTGTTGAGCAGTGGAACAGACATGACAGAGTAGGTCTGAACAAAAACAGAATAATTATGTTTTTAAACTTAGCACTTGCCAGTACATAAACAATCTATAACAGGGAGGAGGAAGGATTGCTGGAGCCCAGCAGGTCGAGGTTGCGGTGTCCGGGAGCAGCCACTGCACTCCAGTCTGGGTGACAGAGTGAGATTCCAACTCAAAAAAAAAAAGTTGAGTAGGCCGGGCTTGGTGACTCAGCCTGTAATCCCAACACTTTGGGACGTCGAGGTGAGTGGATTGCCTGAGCCCGCGAATTCGAGACCAGCCTGGGCAACTTGGCGAGACCTCGTCTCTACAATAAAATAAAAAATAG
>NW_007102957.1:0-322 GCF_000164805.1 Carlito syrichta | reverse complement strand
CGGGGCGGGGCGGGCTGCTCGCCCTCGCTGGCCTCTTTCCTGACCACCCAGGCCGGCCCTCCGGCCCTCTCCCCCTCGCAGGCATTTCCGCCCAGCCCCGCGCAGCCAGGTGTGACAGCATTGTCGTGTATGTCGTCACCTGCTCGAGTTCCACACTCGGCTCCCCTGCCAGCCCCCAAGGAGCCTGTGGGTGGAGCGGGTGGGCGCCGAGGCGCAGCCCCCGAGAGACTTGCGGAGTGAACCTCTCCCAGGTGTCGATTTCCGGCTGTCCCTTCGAGGAACGGAACCCGGCCCAGAGGGAAGAGGAGGCGCCCGTGCGCGC
>NW_007102956.1:0-806 GCF_000164805.1 Carlito syrichta | reverse complement strand
TCCCCCCTCCCCCCCATAGTTTCCCAGTACCATCAGTCATTTTCTTATAGTATTGAATTGGATGTTCAAGGTCCATTATATGAGTGAGAACATGTGATATTCGGATCTTTGTTTTTGTGAGAGGTCACTCAGTATTATAGATTCTAGTTCCATCCAGGTTGCAGCAAAATTCATGATTTTGTTCTTTTTTATGGATGTGTAGTATTCCATTGTGTATATGTACTACATTTTCTTAATCCAGTCCTCTTTTGATGGGCAGCATGGTTGTTTCCAGGTTCTTGCTATTGTGAACAATGGTGCGATAAACATACGTGTGCAGGTATCTTTTTTATAGAGTGATTTGTGTTCTTCAGGGTATATTCCCAGTAGGGGGATTGCAGGGTCATATGGAAGATCAATTTTTAGAGCTTTTAGGAATTGCCACACTGCTTTCCACAGAGGTTGCACTAGTTTACACTCCCACCAACAGTGCAGAAGTGTTCCCTTTTCACCACACCCTCTCCAGCAGCTGTTATTTTTTGAGTTGTTGATAATTTCCATTCTGACTGGAGTTAGGTGGTATCTCAGTGTGGTTTTGATTTGCATCTCCCTGATGATTAGTGAGGTTGAGCATTTATTCATGTGTTTGTTGGCTGCTCGGATGTCTTCTTTTGTGAAATGTCTGTTTATATATTTTGCCCATTTTATAATGGGGTTGTTTGTTTTCTTCTTTTCAGTACATTTCAGTTCCTTGTAGATCGAGGACACTAAGACTTTGTCAGACCTAGAGTTGGCAAATACTTTTTCCCAGTCTGTAGGCTGTCTCC
>NW_007102955.1:0-475 GCF_000164805.1 Carlito syrichta | reverse complement strand
CAAATCATTTTATGAAGCTAACATCACATTGATACTCAAGCCAGGTAAAGACCCAACAAAGAAAGAGAACTACAGGCCAATATCTTTGATGAACATAGATGCTAAAATTCTCAACAAGATCCTAGCAAACTGGATTCCACAACACATCTCAAAAATCATCCATCATGACCAAGTAGGCTTCATACCTGGGATGCAAGGCTGGTTCAACATTCATAAAACCATAAATTTAATTAAGTACATCAACAGATGTCAAAACAAAAACCACATGATTATATCATTAAATGCAGAAAAAGCTTTTGATAAAATCCAGCACCCCTTCTTGATAAAAACCCTCGAACATCTAGGCATACGGGGAACATACCTCAAAATAGTAAAAGCCATCTACGAGAAACCTACAGCCAGCATACTCCTAAATGGACAAAAATTGGAACCATTTCCCCTGAAAACTGGAACAAGACAAGGATGCCCACTCTGA
>NW_007102953.1:0-353 GCF_000164805.1 Carlito syrichta | reverse complement strand
TACTTGGTCCCAGAAAGTGGAGCAGGGGTATGTGCTTCCAGTATTTGTCACCTCAAATACTTATGTGGCAGCTCATACAACCTGACAAAGGGGTCCCCAAGAGAAGAGGACTGAAACCTTTCTCTGTAAGTTTCACTAAAGTGTTTACCATGGTTCTTACAGCCATTATCATTGTCAACATCATTATTACATCTAAAAAACAATTTCTCCAAGTACAAAAACATCCAGTTGCCAGCTGGGCATGGTGGCTCAAGCTTGTAATCCCAGCACTTTGGGAGGCCAAGATGAGAGGATTGCCTGAGCCCACGGGTTCAAGGCCAGCCTGGGCCACTTGGCGAGACTTCATCTCCACA
>NW_007102952.1:0-320 GCF_000164805.1 Carlito syrichta | reverse complement strand
CAGTCTGAGCGATAGAGTGAGACTCCAACTCAAAAAATAAATAAATAAACAAAAATGAAAAGTGAGCCATCAATCTGTTACTTGTCTGCCACAAAGTCAAGTGCAGTTGAAGTTCAAGTTGAAGAATGACAGGACTAAGTCTAGCACATGCAGGCACTGAAACATTGAATGAGAGTGTTTCTTTTCTTTCTTTTTTTTTTCTTGAGTCGGAGTCTCACTCTGTCACCCAGGCTGGAGTGCAGTGGCACACTCACGGCCACCACAGCCTCGACCTGCTGGACTCCGACGATCCTTCCGCCTCAGCCTTCCAAGTAGCTGGA
>NW_007102951.1:0-312 GCF_000164805.1 Carlito syrichta | reverse complement strand
TTTTTTTTTTTTTTTTTTTTTTTGAGTTGGAGTCTCACTCTGTCACCCAGGTTGCCAGGTTGAAATGCAGACTGAGTCGGGCTCAGTGGCTCAGCCTGTAATCCCGTGCCTTGGGAGGCTGAGGTGAGTGGATTGCCTGTTCCCGCGGATTCAAGACCCACCTGGGCAACTTGGCGAGACCTCATCTCCACAATAAAGCAAAAAATTAGGCGGCCGTGGCAGTGCGCGCCTGTAGTTCCAGCTACTTGGAAGGCTGAGGCGGAAGGATCACTCGAGCCCAGCAGGTCGAGGTTGCGGGGGCCGAGAGCGGCC
>NW_007102950.1:0-814 GCF_000164805.1 Carlito syrichta | reverse complement strand
TTAAGTTGCATTTATTCTGATTGTGTTATCTTCTTGCATTTATCTGATCTGTGTCTATTTAGTTGCATTATTATTGGGTTAATTTGTGTTTATTTAGTTGCATTTATTATTTGTGTTTATTTTCTTGCATTGATTATTTGTGTTGATCTCAGTGGCCTTTATTCTGATTTGTGTTTACTTTCTTTGCCTTCATTCTGACTTGTGTTTATTTTAGTTGCATTTATTTTTGCTCGTGTTTACTGTATTTGCCTGGATTCTGATCAGTGTTTATTTTATTTGCGTTTATCATGTGTTTATTTTATTTGCCTTGATGCTGATTTGTGTTTATTTTCCTTGCCTTGATTATTTGTGTATTTTTTCTTTGCACTTATTATTTGTGTTTATTTTCGTTGCCTTTATTCTGATTTGTTTATTTTCTTTGCATTTATTCTGATTGGCGTTTATTTTATTTGCATGGATCATTCGTGTGTTTCATTGGCCTTTATTCTGATTTCTGTGTACTTTATTGGCCTTGATTCTGATTTGCGTTTACTTTATTTGCATTGATCATTCGTGCATTTTATTGGCATTTATTCTGCTTTGTGTTCATTCTCGTTGCCTTTATTCTGATTTCTGTGTATTTTCTTGGCCTTGATTCTGATTTGCGTTTATTTTCTTTGCATTTATTATCTGTTGATTTTATTGGCCTTGATTCTGGTTTGCGTTTACTTTATTTGCATTGATCATTCGTGCATTTTATTGGCATTTATTCTGCTTTGTGTTCATTCTCGTGGCCTTTATTCTGATTTCGGTGTATTTTCTTGGCCTTGATTCT
>NW_007102949.1:0-688 GCF_000164805.1 Carlito syrichta | reverse complement strand
GCAATCCCCCTACTGGGAATATACCCTGAAGAACACAAATCACTCTATAAAAAGATACCTGCACACGTATGTTTATCGCAGCATTGTTCACAATAGCAAGAACGTGGAAACAACCATGCTGCCCATCAAAAGAGGACTGGATTAAAAAAATGTGGTACATATGCACGATGGAATACTACGCAGCCATAAAAAAGAACAAAATCATGAATTTCGCTGCAACCTGGATGGAACTAGAGTCTATAATACTGAGTGACCTCTCACAAAAACAAAAATCCGAATATCACATGTTCTCACTCATATAATGGACCTTGAACATCCAATGCAATACTATGAGAAAATGACGGATGGTACTGGGAAACTATGGGGGGGAGGGGGGATGGGATTAACAGTAGCAAATATCTGTCGGGGGATGGGAAAACACTTCTTATCTACAGGGTGCCTGAATGAAACGTCATTGTACACCTAACCCTTAACTGTACCCCACAAAACCATAAATAAAAAATACTGATTAATGAAAAAAACAAAAAGAATGTATATCACACAAACTATAATAAAATATAAAAATACTCAAAAAAAAAAAAAGATACTTACACACATACATTTATTGCAACACTATTCACAATAGCAAAAACATGGAACCAACCGTGCTGCCCATCAAACCTGGACTGGACTTTTTTTTTTTTTTTTT
>NW_007102948.1:0-582 GCF_000164805.1 Carlito syrichta | reverse complement strand
TTTTGATATAGTTTCATATATCCTCTAGACTTTCTTAACTCTTTTGCATCCTTCATTTCCTTATATTTGATTAATTCTACTTTTGATGCTCTCGATTGCATTTTTCAGTTCTTTCATTGTATTTTTCAACCCCAGGGTATATTTGATTTTTAAAAAGTTATTTTGGTGTCTTTATTAAATTTATCTGATAAATTTCTGTATTGTGTCTATGTTTTATTTAAAAGTTGGTTGAACTTCCTTAAAGCACCTATTTTGAATTCTTTGTCTGAGAGGTCACACATCTTTATCACCTTAGGGTTGGTCTCTGACACCTTATTTCGTCTGTCAGTCTGGTGAAATCATGTTTCTGTGAATGTTATTAAAGCTTGTGGATGTGCAACAATGTCTGCACATTGAGAAGTTGGTATTTATTTTAGTCTTCACAGTCTGAATTTGTTTATGCTTGTCTTCTTCAGAGAGCCTTCCCGGGATTTGAAGCAGACTGACTGTTAATTTTTTTAGCCTGTAACTGTTGCAGCTATCTTAGCACTAGAGAATGATCTAATGCTATGAGTGTCTTGAGGGCTCCAAGGTTGTTGTGAC
>NW_007102947.1:0-429 GCF_000164805.1 Carlito syrichta | reverse complement strand
GGTCAACAGCTCCCGAACACACTTCTAGTGGTCTCTAGGTCAACGGTCCCCCAGATCCCTAACGCTCAGTGGGCCTCCGTGGCCGGCTCTCAGTCGTCTTCTTTTTCTTCTTCTTTTTCTTCTTCTTCTTCTTCTTCTTCTTCTTCTTCTTCTTCTTCTTCTTCTTCTTCTTCTTCTTCTTCTTCTTCTTCTTCTTCTTCTTCTTCTCCTTCTCCTTCTCCTTCTCCTTCTCCTTCTCCTTCTCCTTCTCCTTCTCCTTCTCCTTCTCCTTCTCCTCTTCCTCCTCCTTCTCCTTCTCCTTCTCCTCTTCCTCCTCCTTCTTCCTTAAAGATGTGGAGTATAATTCAGGGTTAGGTATGCAAACCTTACTTATGCAGGTACTCTTGTTAATGTTGTGTGTCCCTCCCTCCCCTAGCAGTTTCCCTCAAC
>NW_007102946.1:0-300 GCF_000164805.1 Carlito syrichta | reverse complement strand
GAGGTGAGAAATGTGCCCAAGGTAGGCAAACCTCTGACTCAGCAATGAGGACCTTCTGCCAAGATAGACCAGGGACACATCCCTAACCCAGGGACATTTCTTCCCCCATCCCATTTTTCCTGACTCTAAAGCCAGTCACCTAGTGAACTAACCATAACAAGCGAAGTTGGGAATCTGTGCATAATTCTGATGTTTTTTGAGACAGGGTCTGGCTCTATGGCCCAAGTTGGGGCCTGGTGACATGACTGTTATTCACCATCAGCCTCGAAATCAGGGGCTCTGACAAACCTCCGCCTCTGT
>NW_007102945.1:0-674 GCF_000164805.1 Carlito syrichta | reverse complement strand
CTGCACTTGCTAGCTTTCTTAATTATCTGACTTAACTTGTTAGCTAAAAAGCTAGCTAGCTGACTCAACCAGCTTACTTAACTTGTTAACTAACTAGCTAGCTAGCTGACTCATCCAGCTGACTTAACTCATTAGTTAACTAGCTAGCTAGCCTATTCAACCATCTGACTCAACCCGTTTGCTTACTGGCTAACTAGATGACTCAACCATCTGACTTAACCCTTCAGTTTATTAACGAATTACCTGTCTCAACCTGCTGACTTAACCCATTTGCTAACTAGCTAGCTAGCTGGCTTAAACCGCTGAATTAAATTAAAAAGCTGACTTAACCCGCTGAATTGGGGAGCTGGATTTAAACTAACTTAGCTAGCTGACTTAACTGGATGACTTAACTAGTTAGCTAGCTGACTTAACTACCTGAATTAAATATGTAGCTAACTATTTTACTAGCTGAATAACTAGCTGACAACTAATTAGCTAACTAGTTAGGTAGCAGACTTAAGTAGCTGATTCAATAGCTAGCTAATTACTGAGCTAGCTGACATAGCTAGCTGACTTAGTTAGCTAACTTAACTAGTTGGCTAATGAGATAGCCATCTGATTTAATGAATTGGTTAACGAGTTAACTGTTTCAACTAGTTGGTAAATGCGTAAATTAGCTGACTTAACTAGTT
>NW_007102944.1:0-429 GCF_000164805.1 Carlito syrichta | reverse complement strand
TGGCGAGACCTCATGTCTACAATAAATCAAAAATCAGCTGGGCGTGGTAGCGCCTGCCTGTAATTCCAGCTACTAGAAAGGCTGAGGCGGAAGGATTGCCGGAGCCCAGTGGGTCGAGGCTGCGGTGGCCAGGAGCAGCCACCGCACTCCAGTCTGGGAGACAGAGTGAGACTCCAACTAAAACAAACAAAAAAAAAAAACAGCCAGGCTCGGTGGCTCAGCCTGTACTTCCAGCGCTTTGGGAGGGTGAGGTGATTGGATTGCCTGAGCCCGCGGGTTTGAGACCCACCCGGGCAACTTGGTGAGACCTCATCTCTACAATAAATCAAAAACTAGCTGGGCGTGGTAGCGTGCACCTGTAGTTCCAGGTACCTGGAAGGCTGAGGCGGAAGGATTGCTGGAGCCCAGCAGGTCGAGGCTGCGGTGGCC
>NW_007102943.1:0-617 GCF_000164805.1 Carlito syrichta | reverse complement strand
CAAATCCAGGACATAGAAGACAAAAAGATAATAGAAAAAAAATCAATGAAACAAAAAACTGGTTCTTCGAAAGAATAAACAAGATCGATGGTCCCCTAGCTAGACTGACCAAGAAAAAACGAGAAACAAAAAACAAATAAGCACAATCAGAAACACAAAAGAAGAAGTCATATCTGACCCTGAAGAAATACAAAAGATCATTAGAGACTACTGCGTACACTTGTATGGAAACAAACTTGAAAACCTTAAAGAAATGGAGGACTTTCTGACATCATACAACCTACCTAAGTTGGAACAAGAAGAAATTGAGACCCTAAATGAATCAATAACAATCAAGGAAATCGACTACATAATAAGAAAACGTCCTACAAAAAAAATGCCCTAGACCAGATGGCTTTCCAGCAGAATTCTAAAAGACATTTAAGGAGGAGCTGATACCAATCCTACTGAAGGTATTCCAGGCGATTGAAAAAGATGGAACGCTCCCCAAATTATTTTTCGAAGCCAACATCACATTGATATCCAAGCCAGGTATAGATCCAGTTAAGAAAGAGAACTACAGGCCAATATCATTGATGAACATAGATGCTAAAATTCTCAACAAGATCCTAGCAAAC
>NW_007102942.1:0-409 GCF_000164805.1 Carlito syrichta | reverse complement strand
GGGTCAGCGCCAGGGCCCCAGGTGGCTGGCTGTGGTCAGCGGGTGCCTCGCGGAGGGGCGGCGAGGGTCCGAGTGGGCGTCGGAGTGGCACGTGGCGCAGGGAGTCCCGGGAACCGGGAAGCTGGGTCCGGAGCCCCCTCGCACCACCCCCGCCCCGCCCTAGGGTAGGCGGACAGTGGGGGCTGCTGCGGGTGGGTGTGGGTGCGTGTCCGTGGGGGTCCGGTGTGGGGGTGAGGGTTGGGGGTGTGGCTGCGGGTGCTTCTCTCCCTCTGTGCGTCTGTCCTTCTGCGCGCCGGCGGGCGGTGGGTGCGTAGATGTGTGGCCTCCGGTGGCGAGCGGCTAGGGGCCGTGTCTCCTGGGATCCCTGTGCCCCCCGCTCTCGCGGGACGAGGAACTGCGCGCTGCTGCC
>NW_007102941.1:0-424 GCF_000164805.1 Carlito syrichta | reverse complement strand
GGGTTCGAGACCCGCCTAGGCAACTTGGTGAGACCTCATCTCTACAATAAATTAAAAAAATTAGCTGGGCGTGGTAGCACACGCCTGTAGTTCCAGCTACTTGGAAGGTTGAGGTGGAAGGATTGCAGGAGTCAAGCAGGTTGAGGCTGCGGTGGCCGGGAGTGGTCATTGCATGGAGCCCAGTAGGTCGAGGTTGCAGTGGCCGGGAGTGGCCACTGCACTCCAGTCTGGGCGACTGAGTGAGACTCCAACTCAAAAAAAAAAAAAGAAAAAAATTTCAAAAAATTTTAAAAATCAGCTGGGCGTGGTAGTGCGTGCCCGTAATTTCGGCTATGTGTAAGGCTGAGGCGGAGGGATCGCTGGAGCCCAGCAGGTTGAGGCTGCGGTGGCCGGGAGCGGCCACTGCACTTCAGTCTGGGTGAGA
>NW_007102940.1:0-782 GCF_000164805.1 Carlito syrichta | reverse complement strand
TTAGGAGGTGATTTTTGGGAGCTGCAGCAGCCACCTTGAAGCTAGAAGGCAACACCAACTAGCTAAGGATCACAGAGAAGGAGCATAGAAATAGGTCTGAGCAGTGGTGACACTCTGGAGCCCCTGCACCAAACTCTGACCTGCACAAATTTAGGCTTTGTTTATGGGACAATGGAGTCACTTTTCTGCTTAGGTCATGATTAGCCATTTGATTGCTTGAAACTGAATGAGTCCAAATGGATACAATCACACTTTTCACTGGAGCAGCTGGAGGTTCGCTTGACAAGTACAGTTGCTGACAAACTGCTAGAGCCCGGTACACAGAGGTTATTTGCAGAGTCGAAGTGCAGGGACATGTCCTTTCACACTGCCTTAGTGCCAGTCTCTGTGCTTTGTCCTGGGTCATGGGGATGCAGCTAGCCTCAGGGTTAGTTGGCAACACCACAGGAAAGCTTTCACTTCTGCAGTTGGAAAAGTGGTTGGTCAAAGGCTCAAGACTGTGGTCTTCATGCCATATGTGGGCAGAGCCTCCCCAAGAAGGGTCCGATGCAGAGAAAGAGGAGGGGAACATAGGAGGAGAGGAGTGTCTGTTAGGAGCCCAGGACCCACTTGTGCTTGCAGGATGTACAGGGAGGCAGGTTGTCTCACCTTGGGTCTTCCTGGCCATATTGATGAAGTCCTATCACCGTACGTGGTGTTTCCATGTAGTATCATGTCAATCCATGGGCTGTGTTTCCTGCGTTACTCTAGACAAGACCATGGCACCTGCTGTGGCAAGAGGG
>NW_007102939.1:0-772 GCF_000164805.1 Carlito syrichta | reverse complement strand
CCAGCTGACATAACTAGCTGACTTAACAAGTTTGCCAGTTGGCTATCCAGCTGACTTAACTAGCTAGCTAATGAGCGAGCTTGCTGGGTTGCCAGCTCAATTAACTAGGTGACTGAACTAGCTAGACAGCCGGCTAACTTGCGGACTTTACTAGCTTGCTACCTAGCTAGCTAGCTGCATAGCCAGCATACTTAACTACTTGACTTAACCAGCTAGACAGCTGGTTTGCTAACTGACTCAACTTGCTGACTTAACTAGTTATCCAGCTGGCTAGTCTGCTGACTTAACAAGCTACCTAGCTAGCTAGCCAGCTGTCAAGCCAGTTGACTTAACTAGCTGACTTAATTATCTAGCCAGCTGGCTAGCCAACTGACTTTACTAGCATGCTCACTAGCTAGCCAAGTGGCAAGCCAGCTTACTTAACTAGCTGAATTAACTAACTTGCTACATAGCTAGCCAGCTGACTAGCCAGCTGACTTAACTAGTTGACTTAACTAGCTAGCCAGCTGTCTAGCCAGCTGTTTTAAGTAAAAAGCTACCTAGCTAGCCAGCTGTCTTGCCATCTGACTTAACTAGCTAGCCAGTGGGCTAGACAGCTGACTTAACTTCTAGCTACCTAGCTAGCCAGCTGTCCAGCCAGTTGACTTAACTAGGTGACTTAACTAGTTAGCCAGCTCACTAGCAGGCTGACTTGTCTGCCTTGCTACCTAGCTAGCCTGCTGTATAGCCAGCTGACTTAACTAGCTGACTTAATCAGCTAGACAGCTGGGCA
>NW_007102938.1:0-326 GCF_000164805.1 Carlito syrichta | reverse complement strand
GTTCCTGGTGACCGAGAATTCCAGTTTTTTGGATATCAAGAGAAAGACGTCCATAATGTTTTTTGGGAACTGGAATCCAAGATTGCTGGTTCCTCTTTAAAAGACCTCCGCAAAATGTGGAATATTCCAAACACAACATACCAATTCCTACCTGCACACCCACAAGAATTTTCTGTATTTGAGGTTACCAGAGTCGATGAATTTTGTACCAATATACCATTTTATTCTGGAGAATATGATTATGGTCATAGATGTTCCTAGGAAACAAAAGGATTTGTAGGGACAGAGCGTTGATTATAACTAACAAGAGGACCAGAATATTCCTG
>NW_007102937.1:0-316 GCF_000164805.1 Carlito syrichta | reverse complement strand
AGGCAATCCACTCACCTCAGCCTCCCAAAGGCGCGGGATTACAGGTTGAGCTACCGAGCCCGGCTGAGACCTCATCTCTACAATAAATCAAAAAATTAGCCAAGTGTGGTGGTACGTCTGTACTTCCAGCTACTTGGAAGGCTGAGGTGGAAGGATTGCCTGTGCCCAGCACGTCGAGGCTGTGGTGGCTGTGAGCTTGCCACTGCACTCCAACCTGGGTGACAGAGTGAGACTCCAACAATAACAACAAAAATCTTCTCAACAAAGCCGGGCTCGGTGGCTCAGCCTGTAATCCCGCGCCTTTGGGAGGCTGAGG
>NW_007102936.1:0-646 GCF_000164805.1 Carlito syrichta | reverse complement strand
TCAGCCTTGCAAGTAGTTGGAACTACAGGCACGTGCTACTATGCCCGGCTAATTTTTGATTTATTGTAGAGATGAGGTCTCGCCAAGTTGACCAGGCGGGTCTCGAACCTGCGGGTTCAGGCAATTCACTCACCTCAGCCTCCCAAAGGCACGGGATTATAGGCTGAGCCACTGAGCCCAGCTGACGGGTTATTCTTCTAGTGATGATTATCGCTGTGTCTATAGTACTGACCTAAGTACATGACCGGGTCTGCTCAAGGTCGGTGAGCAGAGAGACTCCATTTTGGGCTCTGTCCTTTCAGAACCCATGGACGGTCAGCTTGGTGTGGAATGTGGGAGCCTGAGCTGAGGGTGGGGGGCATCCATGCACAGGCATTGTCTGGGGGAGGGTTGTGCACTATAAGTGGGTTAGGAAGGGAGATCACGCATGGGGGGGGGTCTGGTGTGAGATGTCATAACTCAAGCTGAGCAAGAAGGATGCCCACGTGGGGAGGCAGTATGGTGTAGGGTGTCGACGTCAGGTTGGGGCGGGAAAGGTGCCCCCACAGGGGTGGGAAGGCAGCCGAGAAGGGAGATGCGATTACACATGGGGAATCCAGACATCATCTCTACAATAAATCAAAAAATCAGCCGGGCGTGGTAGCGC
>NW_007102935.1:0-313 GCF_000164805.1 Carlito syrichta | reverse complement strand
GGAGTAAACCTACAGTCCCACTGCACAGACAGATTCCAAGGCAGTGGGAAGTGGGTTTCAGATTATCCATACACCTGTCGGTGAATACCAGGACCTGGAGATAGATTGTTAATTACAGCTCCCCACTTAAGTAAATCTCAAGACTGCAAAAAGGACCACTCCCAACCTACAGTGCAACTCCAGAATTGAACAAAGTAAGAGGGCATACATAAAGAAGAATAGGAGATTGAAAAAACAGAAGTAAAAGCAATCCCTCCACCCCTGAATAACAGAATTAAAGAAGATGGTGACGTGGAGGGAAGGAAAAAGTAGG
>NW_007102934.1:0-471 GCF_000164805.1 Carlito syrichta | reverse complement strand
TCCTTGCTTGTTATTGGTCTATTTAGGGACTCAGTTTCTTCTTGTTCCAACCTAGGTAGGTTGTGTGATGTCAGAAAGTACTCCATTTCCTTAAGGGTTTCAAGTTTGTTTCCATACAAGTGTACGTAGTAGTCTCTAATGATCTTTTGAATTTCTTCAGGGTCAGATGTGACTTCATCTTTTGTGTTTCTGATTGTACTTATTTGGTTTTTTTCTCGTTTTTTCTTGGTCAGTCTAGCTAGGGAACCGTCGATCTTGTTTATCCTTTCGAAGAACCAGCTTTTTGTTTCATTGATTTTTGGTATTATCTTTTTGTCTTCTATGTCCTGCATTTGGGCTTTTGTTTTGGTGATCTGGATTCTTCTGCTGAAATTAGGGTTTTTGTGGTCTTGCTTTTCCAGCTCCTTTAGATGGCTTGTTAGGTTGTGAATTTCTGTTCCTTCCATTTTCTTCATGTGTGTCTGTAGGGAT
>NW_007102933.1:1960-9583 GCF_000164805.1 Carlito syrichta | reverse complement strand
ACTTAACTAGCTAGCCACCTAGCGAGCCAGCTGAGTTAACTAGCTGAAATAACTAGCGAGCCAGGTGACTACCCATCAGGTGTAACTACATTTTTTACTAGCTAGCCAGTTGGCAAGACAACTGACTTAAACAGCTCACTTTACTAGCTATCCAGCTGGCCATCCAGCTGACCAAACTACCTGACATAACTAGTTGGGCAGCTGGCTAGCTATCTGACTTAAGTGCCTAGCAAACTACCTAGCCAGCAGCCTAGCCAGTTAACTTAACTAGGTGACTTAACTAGCTAGCCAGCTGGCTGGCCAGTTAACTTAACTAGCTGATTTATATAGCTAGTCATCTGGCGGGCCAGGTGAATTAACGAGCTGACTTAACCAGCTAGCCAGATTGCTAGCCAGCTAGCCATATTGCTAGCCAGCTGACTATCTTGCTCCCTAGCTAGCCAGCTGGCTAGCAATCTGACTTAACTTGTTGACTTAGATAGTCAGCTGGCTAGCCAGCTGACTCAACTAGCTGACTTAACTATTTAGCCAGTTGGCTAGCCAGCTGACTTAACTAGCTCTCTACCTAGATAGCTAGATGGCTAACAAGCTGGCTTAACTAGCTTGGGAGCTGGCTTAACAGCTAGGGAGCTGGCTAGCCAGGTGACTTAGTTCGCTGACTTAACTACCTAGCAACCTGACTTAACAGGATGATGTAACCAGCTTGCTACCTAGTTAGCCAGCTGGCTTAACTAGCTGGCTTAACTAGCTAGCTACCTAGCTATCTATCTAGCTAGCCAGCTGCCTTAAAAAGCTGAATTAACTAGCTAGCTAGCTGACAAAGCTACTTTACTTATATAGCTAACGGTTTAGCTAGCAAGCTGATTTAACTAGCTGAAATAACTAGCTAGCCAGATGGATAACCATCTGACATGACTACCTTTTTAACTAGCTAACCAACTATATAGTCAACTGACTTAATGAGCTGATTTAACTAACTGGCCAGCTGGTTGCCAGCTGACTTGACTAGCTGACTTAACCAGCTAGCCAGGTTACTTACCTACATGACTTAAGCTAGCAAGCTGGCCAGCCAGCTAACTTAACTAGCTAGCTACCAACCTAGCTAGCAGCCTAACCAGCTGACTTAACTAGCTGAATTTAACAGCTAGATTGCTGACTGGTAAGCTGACTTGTCTAGCTAGCTAACTACCGAGTGAGCCGGCTAGCCAGCTCACTTAACTCACCAAATTAACTAGCTAGCCAGCCAGTTAGTCAGCTGACTTAATTAACTAGCTACCTACCTAGCCAAGTGGCTAGCCAGCTGACTTAACTAGCTGACTTGACCAACAGAGCCAGCTGGCTAGCCAGTTGAATAAAATAGCTAGCTACCTATTTGGCTAGACACTTGAATTAACTAGCTGATGTAACCAGCTATCCAGCAGGCTAGCCAGCTGGCTCAACTAGCTGATTTAACTAGTAAGCCAGCTGGCTAGCCAACAGACTTAACTAGCTGACATCACTAGATTGCCAGGGGGCTAGCCAGCTGACTTACTAACTAGCTAACTATGTATTCTGCTGGCATGCCAGCTGACTTAACTAACTAGCTACGTAGCTAACCCAGCTGGCTAGTGAGCTGACTTAATTGGCTGACTTAACTAGCTAGCTACATAAATAGCCAGCTGACTTTACTAGCAGAAATAACAGCTAGCTACCTAGCTAGCTATCTAGCTAGCTAGCCAACTCAACTAGCTGACTTAACTAGCTAGCTAGCTGACATAACTAGTTGACTTAACTAGCTTGCTACCTAGCTAGCCAGTTGACTTAACTAGCTAAAATAAGTAACTAGGCAGCTGTCTAGCCATCTGACTTAACTAGCTTTTTAACTAGCTAGAGAACTGGCTAGTCAACTGACTTAATGAGGTGACTTAACTAGCTAGCCAGCTGGTTAACCAGCTGACTTAACTAGTTGATTTACGAGCTGAGCAGCTGGCCAGTCAGGTGACTAAACTAGCTGACTTAAGTAGATATTGTAACGGCTATCCAGCTGACTTAACAAGCTCTGTATATCTCTAGACACCTGGATAGCCAGCTGACTTAACTAGCTGACTTAATTAGCTAGCCATCTAGCTATCCAACTGACTTAACTAGGTCACTACCTAACCAGTCAGCAGGCTAGCCAGCTGACAACTAGCTTTGTTAACTAGCTGGCCTACTTTCTAACCAGTTGAATTAACTATCTTGCTACATAGCTAGCTAGCTACATATCCAGCTGAATTAACTAGGTGACTTATCTAGCTAGCCAGCTGTCTAGCCAGCTGACTTAACTAGCAAGTTACCTAGCTACCCAGCTGGCTTATCAGCTGACTTACCTAGGTGACTTAACTAGCTAGCCAGCTGACCAGAGAGCTGACATAACTAGTTAACCACGTAGTTAGCAAGCTGTCTAGCTAGCTGTCTTAACTAGCTGACTTAACTAGCTAGTCAGCTGACTAACCAGCTGACTTAATTGCCTAACTGCCTAGCTAGCAAGCTGACTTAACTAGCTGATATAACTAGAGAGCCAGCTGGCTACCCATCTGACGTAACCAGCTTTTTAACTAGCTAGCCAGCTGGCTAGACAACTGACTTCACCAATTGACTTAATTAGATAGCCAGCTGGCTAGCCAGCTGACTAAACTAGCTGACTTTACTAGCTGTCCAGCTGGATAGCCAGCTGACTTAATTGACTAGCTAACTAGCAAGCCAGTAGCCTAGCCAACTGACTTAACAAGCTGAATTAACAAACTAGCCAGCTGGCTAGCCAGCAGACTTAACTAGCTAGCTACCTAGCTTGACAGCTGGATAGCTAACTGACTTAACTACCTGACATAACTAGATAGCCTGATAGCTAGCCAGCTCACTTAACTAGCTACATACCTACATAGCCCTCTGGCTTGCCAACTGATTTAACTACCTAAGTACCTAGCTAACATGCTGGCCAGTGAGCTGACTTAACTACGTGACTTAACTAGCTAACCAGCTGGCTAGCCACTGGTTTAACTAGCTAGCTACCCTGCTCGGTAACTGGCTAGCCAACTGACTTGACTGACTTAACTAGATAGTTAACTATCTGACTTAACTAGCTGACTTAACTAGCTAGCTACCTAGCTAGCCAGCTGGCTAGATAGCTGACTTAACTAGCTGGCTTAACTAGCTAGCCAGCTGGCTGGATAGCTGACTTAACTAGCTGACTTAACTAGCTAGCCAGTTCGCTAACCAGCTGAATTAATTAGCTGACTTAACTAGGTAGCCAGCTGGCTAGCCAGCTGGGAGGCCAGCTGAATTAACTAGTTGACTTAAATAGCTAGTCAGCTGACTATCCAGCTGACTTTACTAGCTTGTTACCTAGCTAGACAGCTGGCTATCCAGCTTACATAACTAGTTGACTTAACCTGCTAGCCAGTTGACTCAACTAGCTGAATTAACTAGTTAGCGAGCTGGCTAGCCAGCTGACTTAACTAGCTCTCAATCTTGCTAGATAGCTGGATAGCCAGCTGATTTACCTAGCTGACTTAATTAGCTAGCCAGCTGGCTAGCCAACTGACTTAACTAGCTCACTACCTAGCTAGCCAACTGACTAGGCAGCTGACTTAACTAACTGATTTAAACAGCTGGCCTCCTTGCTAGTCTGTTGAATCAACTAGCTTGCTATATAGCCAGCCAGCTGGCTAGCCAGCTGACTAAACTAGGTGACTTAACTACCTAGCCAACTGTCTAGTCTGCTGACTTAATTAGTAAGCTACCTAGCTAGCCAGCTGGCTAGCCAGCTGACTTAACTATCTAGCTAGCTATGTTACCAGCAGTCTTACCAGCTGACTTAACTACCTAGGAACCTAGCTAACATGCTGGCTAGTGAGCTGATTTAACTAGCTTCCTTAACTAGCTATCTAACTGGCTAGCCAGCTGACTTAACTAGGTAGCTACCCAGCTAGGCAGCTGGCTAGCTAGCTGACAACTCAATGACTTAACTAGCTAGCAAGCTGACTTATCTAGCTGACTTAGCTAGCTAGCTACCTAGCTAACCATCTGTCTTATCTAGCTGGCTTAACTAGCTAGCTACCTTGTTAGATATCTAACTCTCCAGTTGACTTAACTAGCTGATTTAACTAGCTACCTAGCAGCCATAACTAGCTGACTTATATAGCTAGCTTCCTAGCTAGCCAGATTACTTAACTAGTTGAAATAACCAGCTAACCAGATGACTAGCCATCTGACTTAACTAGCACTTTAACTAGCTAGCCAGCTGGATAGACAACTGTCTTAATAAGCTGACTTAACCAGCTAGCCAACTGGTTGCCAGCAGACTTAACTAGCTGACTTAACTTTCTAGCCAGCTGGTTGCCAGCTGACTTAACTAGCTGACTTAACCAGCTAGTCGGCAGGCTAGCCAGCTGACTTACCTAGCTGACTTAAGCTAGCTAGCTGACTAGCCATCTCACTTAACCTGCTAGATAGCTACATAGCCAGCAGACTAGCCAGCTGTCTTAACTAGCTGAATTGAACAATCATCCTGCTGGCTAGCAAGCTGACTTATTTAGCTAGCTAGCTACCTAGACAGCTGACTAAACTAGCTGACTTAATCAGCTAGCCAGTTGGCTAGCCAGCTGACTTAACTCACTGACATCCCTAGCTAGCCAAGTAGCTATCTAGCTGACTAAACTAGCTAGCTACCTACCTAGCCAGTTGACTAGACAGTTATCTTAACTAGCTGAATTAACCAGCTAGCCAGTTGACTAGACAACTGACTAAACTAGTTCGCTACCTAGCTAGCCAGCTGGCTAGCGAGCAGACTTATGTAGCTGACTTAACTAGAAGCTACCTAACTAGCCAACTGACTTTAATAGTTAGCTAACTAGCTATCTACCTAGCTAACAAGCTGAATTCAATAGTTAGCTGCTTTGCTAGCTAGCTGACTTAACCAGGTAGATAGTTAGCTTATTTGTTATCTAACGTGCTAGCTAGGTGACTTAGTCATCTGACTTATCTTGTTAGCTAATGAGCTGGCTAGGTGACTCAACCAGCTGACTTAACTCGTTAGCTATCTAGCTAGCTAGCTGACCATCTAGCTGACTTAACTTGTTAGCTAAGTAGCTAGCTAGCCTACCCAACCAGCTGACTCAACCTGTTTGCTAACTAGCTAGCTAGCTGACTCAACCTGCTGGCTTAACCTGTTGGTTAACTAACTAACAACCTGACTCAACCTGCTGACAACCCTTTAGCTAACTAGCTAGCTGTCTTAACCATCTGACAAAATTAGAAGCTGACTTAAATAGCTGACTTAGCTAGCTGACTTAACTACTTAGCTAGCTGACTTAACTGGCTGACTTAACTAGTTAGCTAGCTGACTTAACTACCTGAATTAAATAGTTAGCTAACTATTTAACTAGCTGAATAATGAACTGACTTAACTAATTAGCTAACTTGTAGGTAGAAGACTTTAGCTGACTTAATTAGCTAAATAGTGAGCTAGGTGACATAGCTGACTAAGCTAGTTAGCGAGTTAGTTAGCTGATTTAGCTAACTGTCTTAACTAGTTGGCTAATGAGATAGCTAGCTGAGTTAACAAGTAGGTTAATGACAGATAACAGTTTTAACTAGTTGGTAAATGAGTTAAATAGCTGACTTAACTAGTTGGTGAGTTAGCTAGGTGACTTAACTTGTTGGCTGTTGGGTTGGCCGACTAATTAGCTTGTTTAACACATTGGGTGACAACTCTGCTGACTTCTTAGCTGGCTTAAGCCGGCAGACTAGTCAGTCAACTATTTAATGGAGTTAACTAGTTGACTGATGAGTTGGCCCCCTAGTTAGCTCAGTTAAGTAGTTGGTTGGCTAGTTTGCTGACTTAACTAGTCGGCAGACTAGTTAGCTGACCTAACTTGTCAGTTGACAAGTTGGCCCACTAGTCGGCCAATTGGTTAGCTGACTTAACTAGTGGGCCGGCTAGTAGGCCAACTGGTTAGCTGAATTAACTAGTCGACTGATGAGTCGACAGTTGAGCTGACTTAACTAGTCAGCCGGCGAGTGAACTGACTGGTCAGCTGAATTAACTAGTCATCCAGCGAGTAAGCCAACACATGTGCTGCCATAACTAGTCGGTTGGCAAGTGAGCCGACTGGTGAGCTGACTTAACTAGTTGGCTCTCTAGAAAGCCGACTAGTTAACTGACTCGTTGGCCTGTGAGCGAGCCCACAAGTTAGTTGACCTGTTGGCTAGTGAGCGAGTCGAATAGTTTGCTGACTGGTTGGCAGGTGAGCGAGCCGACTAGTTAGCTGACCTGATGGAAAGCGAGGGAGCCCACTAATAAACTGACCAGCTAGCCGAGTTGCTAGCTGACTAGTTAGCTAAGTAACTAGCTGATTTGCTCGTTGACTTAACTAGCTAGGTAACTACCTAGCGGGCTATCTAGTTAACATAACTAGCTAGCAAACAAGCTACCTAGCTGTCTAGCTTGCTGACTTAACTAGATAACTGGCTAGATAGCTGGCTAGCTGACTTAACTATCAACTGACTAGCTAGATGACTAGGTAGCTGACTTAACTAACTAGGTGACTAGCAACCTGACTAGCTAGCTAACTTAATTAGCTGGCTGAATAATTAGCTGACCTGCTAGCTGACTTAACTAGCTGGCTGGCTAGCTAGCTGTCTTAACTAGCTGACTAGTTATTTGGCTAGCTAGCTGGCTAGCCTGCTGACTTAACTAGCTAGCTACCTGGTTGGCTAGATGTCTAGCCAGCTGTCTTAACTAACTAGCTACCTGCCTGGCTAGCTGGCTAGGCAGTAGGCTAGTTAGCTAGTGTGCTGGTCACCTGGATAGCCAGCCAGCTTAAATAGCCAGCGGCTGGCTGGACTGTGGGATAGCCAGCCATATAACTAGCCAGCTGGTCAGTTGGCTAGCCAGCCGGCATAATTAGCTGGTCACCTACCTGACCAGCCTGCTAACCAGCCGGCTTAACTTGCCAGTCACCTAGCTAGCCAGCCAGCTAACCACCTAACTTAACTAGTTGACTTAATTAGATAGCCATTTGGCTAGTCAACTTGCTTAACTAGCTAGTCACTTAGCTAGCCAGCCGAGTAGTCAGCTCACTTAACTTGCTGACTTAACTAGCTAGTCAGCCTGCTAGCCATCTGACTTAATTAGCTAGCTACCTACCTAGCCAGGTGTATATCCAGCTGACTTAACTAGCAGACATAACCAGCTAGCCAGCTGGCTACACAGATGACTCAACTAGTTCACATAACTATTTAGCCAGCTGGCTAGCCAGCTGACTTACCTAGCTGACACCTCTAGCTAGCCAGGTGGCTAGCCATGTGACTTAACTAGCTAGCTACCTACTTATCCCACTGGCTTACCAACTGACTTAATTACTTAGCTACCTAGCTGAGTAGTTAGCTTCTGAGCTTAAGTATGTTACTTAACTAGCTATCCAGCTGGCTAGCCAGCAGACTTAACTAGCTAGCCACCCAGCTAGGCAGCTGGCTAGAAAGCTGACTTAACTAGCTGACTTACCTAGCTATCTACCTGACTTAACTAGCTGACTTAACTAGCTAGCTACCTAGCTAGCCAGCTGAATTTACTAGATGAAATAACTAGCTAGCCAACATAAC
>NW_007102933.1:0-781 GCF_000164805.1 Carlito syrichta | reverse complement strand
AGCTACCTAGCTAGCCAGCTGGCTACTCAGCTGACTTAACTAGGTGTTAACTAGCTAGCTATCTGGCTGGACAGCTGACATAACTAGCTAGATACCTAGCTAGCCAGTTGGCTAGCCGGATGACTTAATTGCCTAGCTTTGTAGCTATCCAGCAGACTAGCAAGCGGACTTAATTTGCTAGCTACCATACTAGCCAGCAGGCTAGCCAGCTGATTTAACTAGCTAACTTTACGAAGTAGCCAGCTGACTAGCCAGCAGACTTAACTAGCTAGCAACCTAGCTAGACAGAAGGATAGCCAGCTGACTTAACTAGCTGACATAACTAGATGCCTGATGGCTAGCCAGCTGACTTAACTAGCTACCTACCTACAAAGCCCACTGGCTTGCCAGCTGACTTAACTACCTAATGACCTAGCTAACCTGCTAGCCAACCAGCTGATTTAACTAGGTGATTTAACTAGCTAGCCAGCTGGCTTGCCAGCAGAATTAACTAGCTAACTATCCTGCTAGGCAGCCGGCTAGCCAGCTGAGTTAACTTAATGACTTAACTAGTTATCCGAGTTAACTAGTTGACTTAACTAGCTAGCTACCTAGCTAGCCAGCTAAATTAAATAGCTGATTTAACTAGCTAGCTACCTATGATATAGCTAGCTGAATTAACTAGCTGACATAACTAGCTAGATAGCTGACATATCTAGGTGACTTAACTAGCTAGCTTTCTAGTTAGCCAGTTGACTTAACTAGCTGAAATAACTAGCGAGCCAGCTGGCTGCCCATCTGA
>NW_007102932.1:0-876 GCF_000164805.1 Carlito syrichta | reverse complement strand
TTTAATTATTCGGGTATAGCTGGGGCACCCCCTATTTGCTTTTCATATAATTTTATTTATCCAGGTTGCTTGTGGCTTAAACATAGAACACTTATAACAGATTCTCCTCCAGCATTCATGCCTAACAGTCGTAGTGGTATTTGGGCATTACAATTTGTTCATCCCGTGGATGTTAATTATCCTAAAAACAGGTACATTTATAAAAGAGATGCTGTCACCACCAATAAATCTTTATGCTTAGACATTTCGCATGTTATACACTATTGGGATACAGTGAGTATTAAACAAGGCTTTCCAAAATGGAGAATATGTAATTCTAAACAACCTGTGTTTTACAGATTGTTTGTGCCTGGTTCACCAGTGCTTAAGTATTTTTCTGATAAAATTTTTGATTGGACAGTTACTCGACCTAATGGTGATTTCAGACAATTTTTTGATAATAATGATGATCAATACACTTGGGATAAATCCCATCCAATAATTCCTCCACCAACTCCTTTGGATAATTGGTCTCCTTTTGGATGGGTAGCTCCTGTCTTTTATTATGCTTCACCTTTTGGAAAACATCCACAATCACATCTTTACAAATTATTTGCAGCCACAGGAAGGATAACTCTTTATCGACCTTTTTCAAAGTTTACAACTTCTTTACAAGCTTGTGTTGATTCTCCTTATGTTTTATTGATAGCTTATGCACATTCTAATTATTCTATAAAGTTTGAGTATGGTCATTTTAATATTACCTGCACAAATTGTACTTTGGCTAATTGTATTTTAGGTAATCCTTATCAAGTTTTTATTCTCAAACATCCTGCTTATGTTTTTGTTCCTGTTCATCTTCCCGAACCTTGGTATTTCTTCTCCAGGTTATTATTT
>NW_007102931.1:0-482 GCF_000164805.1 Carlito syrichta | reverse complement strand
TTGAGTTGGAGTCTCACTCTGTTGCCCAGGCTGGAGTGCAGTGGCACATTCACGGCCATCGAGCCTCGACCTGCTGGGCTCAGGTGATCCTTCCACCTCAGCCTTCCAAGTAACTGGAACTACAGGCCTGCACGAGCATGCCTGGGCTCAGGCAATCCTCTCACCTTAGTCTCCCAAAGTGGTGGGATTATAGGCGTGAGCCACTGTACCCAGGCTGTTTTGTATTTTAAGAAGTCTTTTCCTTCTTTGATATATATAAAAACATTCTCCCTCATGTGATTCTCAAAAGTTCATTCATTCCTTCACCCCTGTCCTCAGACTTCCCTTTATCTTCTCCTTCAGGCAGTGTCTTCCCAATTGTTGAATACAGAATCACTTCTCAGTGGTCATCCATTCTGTACACTTTTCCTCAGCATTTCTCTTTCTGTTTTAGAGCTCTGCTCTTCTTGTTCATCTGTTATTGGTCTTTTTTTTTTTTTTTT
>NW_007102930.1:0-941 GCF_000164805.1 Carlito syrichta | reverse complement strand
TTTCAGTGGCAGGGAAAAGAAATCTATACTGTCTCCATCATAGGGGCAGGACAAGGCATCATTTTGACCATAGAAATAAAGCCAATGAGAAACTACACATTTTTCTTTCTTACAGAGAGTTGATATCAGAGCCCAGGTTGCTCTGGATTGGTGAAGAAAACTCTGTGCTATTGACCAGAGACCTCCACACAGTGCACAAAGAAACCAGTGCAAAACCTGGCAATTGACAATTTCAAAACCTGGAGGGCTTTTGGGGTCCAGCCCCTTTTGTCAGGTCATGAGATCTCCTGAAGGAGAGACGGATAGGTGAAAGACAGACACAATATTCCCGGATACCTGCTTCCTGAACAGATGACATCCTTTTTTAGTTAGCAGAAAGCTTTTATAGCATTTGTAAAAGGGGCAAGACAAAGAAAATTCCTTCACGTACATATGTTTTAAAAGTTACCACCATCTAGCGGTCTTTAGAAGAAATGAATAAGCCAAAAACACTATCTATTTTCAGTTAATGAGTCTTGAGATAAGTGTAAAAGGAGTTTCACTTAAGCTAAACATAATGCATACAAGGTTTACTTTGACTTCGGTTCCACATCACTTGTCTAATTAAAAAAGCCTTAAAATCACTAGTACAAAACTATAGATTATACCTAGTGATAGTAGGAATATGAAGCCCATTAACTTGACCAAACAACAGTGGCTAGCATTTAAAGAATAACTATGAAAGTCACTTACTGTGAAAATACATACACTAATCTTTACTCTGAATAAACATATGAAGTGAACTAAACATAATGAAATAAAACTAACACAACTAAAATTATTATGGTTGCATAATTGCCAGTGAGCTTTTAAGTTTAGGATAATGGTGATTTGGCTGTTTTCCCTTATGCTTAGCAACCTCCTGGAAAACATCTTTGTCTTAAGATAGGCAGTGGAGCAAT
>NW_007102929.1:0-843 GCF_000164805.1 Carlito syrichta | reverse complement strand
TTTGCTTAAAAAAGAAGCATGAGGCCATCTTTCCATTATGCGTATATTCATTTATAATGCTTTTAAATTTTAAAATTACTTATTTTTTGGCTCAGAGGCTCAGATGACTTTTTGTTCCTTTTAATTTAAAGTCTAATCCTAGGATATATCTTAAGAGTTGGTTGTTTTAGATCAATTCTCCCAGGTACACAGGAGACAGAAGTCTTTTCAGATATGGAAATTCAGATCTTATTTCATTCCCAAGACTGTCACCTAAGGTCACCAATATATTGCAAGTCCCATCTTCCAAATCATCAGTAGTTCAAGCTCTGATCAGCTACATATAATTTAGACAGAGAAAACTACAAATGTTAATTTCAGTTTACATGTGGCAGTCATCCCCAGGAAACCTGGAATTTTTTCCCTTACAAAAACTGTAAAGTGCTCTTTCTTAAAGTTGAATTTATTCAATATTCAAGTTCTTTCAGGGACTCTCCTAAAAGAATATACTTTTTCCAAGGTTCTTCACTAAGAAGATCTATTTAAATAATTTAATAAGGGAATAATTTCTACATGGAAAAAGTGGTGTTTTCCTTATTTTACTTTACTGTTTCTTTAAAAGAGAGTTATTGAGCCGGGCTTGGTGGCTCAGCCTGTAATCCCGCACCTTGGGAGGCTGAGGTGAGTGGATTGCCTGAGCTCGCAGGGTTCCAGACTCGTCTGGGCAACTTGGTGAGACCTCATCTTTACAGTAAATCAAAAAATTAGTCAGGTGAGGTAGCGGGCACCTGTCGTTCCAGCTACTTGGAAGGCTGAGGCAGAAGGATCACCACAGCCCAGCAGGTCCAGGCTGCTGTGACCAGG
>NW_007102928.1:0-761 GCF_000164805.1 Carlito syrichta | reverse complement strand
TCTTACCAGCACTTCCAAACACACTCTAAACTACAAGTCTGAGGACAGTGACTCTGTTGTTTATATTTGTGTCTACTGCAGAATATAGCATAGGACAATATGCATTAAATTGAGCAAATTATGCCCATTGCATCGTTATTTGGGAACAAACGTGTATATTATTAAATGTTTGAGAAAGTAGCTGAGCATCTTGTTTTGAGATTATTCCTTTTCATGGGGGCCAGGAGTGTTGCTACACTGTCTCCTCCAGGAGACACTAAACCATTCAACAGCATGAAATTCAGAAGTATCGAGCACTCTGTACCTAACTGGAGTACCTAATACATAGTTGTACATGTAGATGTTCAATGAATGTTATCTATGTTGACAGAAAAATACAGACACAGTTATCTACATGGGTCACCCTCAGGACTCCAAGTTTCTGATGCCTTTAACCTCTTAGGAAGGACTGGTAATGTTATAAAGGGCACTGAAAGGCAAGTCATAAAAACTAAGCTCTAATCACCTTTGGCCAATGCTCACCAACGCTTGTCACTATCTTCTCTTTTCCAGACTGGTTTTTAGAATAAGGAGTTAGCAGCACAAAACATGTTTCTGTTTCTATGTACCTTTTAAAACCTGCGTGATGGTAATATACACAAATACAGAGTTCGTATGGAACACACACATACAAAAGTCTTCCTTTCCTATTGACAAAATGTCACCATGATGGTAAAGGGGTTGTATTGAACTGGTGGATATTTATTAAATATATAGTTAAC
>NW_007102927.1:0-327 GCF_000164805.1 Carlito syrichta | reverse complement strand
GGGTGGGGGATGGGGGATGGGGAAGTGGGATTGGCAGTAGTTGGAATCTGCCTGGGGAAGCGGGGCATATCTCATCAACAAGGGTACCTGCATAATGAATATCTGTATACCTAACCCTGAATTGTACCCCACGATTTTAAAATAAAAAATTTAAAAGTTAAAATAAATAAATAAATACATAAATAAATACATAAATAAATAAATAAATAAAACATGTCTCTCCATGTAGGGTGTCTGTGGTTGTCTGCATTACTTGATATCAATTTCTTTTTTTTTTTGATTCGGAGTCTCACTCTGTCGCCCAGACTGGAGTGCAGTGGCCGCTCC
>NW_007102926.1:0-310 GCF_000164805.1 Carlito syrichta | reverse complement strand
CGGCCGGCAGGGGGCCCAGGGTGGTGGCGTGGCGTTCTGAGGCACCGGCCTCACCGCAGGCTGGATCCCAAGTGGACACTGCTGGGGCCTGTCCGGCTGGGGGGCACGGACGGGCCACCCTGCCTCCCGCGCCGCTGTGGCTTCCAGTGTGGATGGGCACGGTCTCAGCAGACGCGTCTCGGTCCCCTGCAGGACCCCAGGGGCGTGCCCGGGCGCCCTGTCCCTTCGGGGGAGCGGCTCTCTGCCGGACGCCTCAGCACACCACCCCGCCAGGCTCGTGGACGAGGACGTCCGCACCCTCCGCCCGGGC
>NW_007102925.1:0-330 GCF_000164805.1 Carlito syrichta | reverse complement strand
GATTTATGGTAGAGATGAGGTCTCGCTGCCCAGGCGGGTCTCGAACCCGCGGGTTCAGGCTTTTCTGGGTTTTTAAGTTTTTTGTCCGGGCTCGGTAGCTCAGCCTGTAATCCCGTGCTTTGGGAGTCCGAGGTGAGGGAATTGCCTGAGCCCGCGGGTTCGAGACCCGCCCAAGCAAATTGACGAGACCTCCTCTCTACAATAAATCAAAAACTAGCTGGGTGTGGTAACACACGCCTGTAGTTCCGGCTACTTGGAAGGCTGAGGCGCAAGGATCGCCGGAGCCCAGCAGGTCGAGGCTGCAGTGGCCGGAAGCGACCACTGCACTCC
>NW_007102924.1:0-304 GCF_000164805.1 Carlito syrichta | reverse complement strand
TGCACCAGCCCCGGCGCGGCGCGGTGCCAGCCCGGGAACGCCCACCCCACGCTGCGACTCCCGTGCCTGGGGGCTGTGCCTGGGACCTCCCTCTTCCTTTCGGGCTCCCCTCCACCTGCCCGAGATGGAGGGGGTCAGGTCACAGAGGGGCCTGCCGTGCCCGGCCAGCAGGGAGGCCTCCAGCCCGCACCCCGGAACAGGCTGGCACCCTGGGGCGGGGGGTCCCCGGCGCGATGGTGCCCCTCCGACTCCAGCCCCAGCTGCGACTGCCCCATCCTCCCCCGCTGTGTCCCGTCGCCCGTCT
>NW_007102923.1:0-320 GCF_000164805.1 Carlito syrichta | reverse complement strand
GCCTGGGCGGAGTCGGCCGGACGCTCCGAGGGGGGCGTGGCGGTCTCAGAGCGGCCTGGAGGCCGGGGGCGGGGCGAGCCGCCTAAGGCGCGAGGGGGCGTGGCTGAAGCCTGGGGGCGGGGCTTACCCGAGGAGCGGGAGATAACATTCGAGGGGAAGGGCGTCCGTGGAATCCCGGGGAGGGGTGGCTGCAGAGTGCTGAGAGGGGCGAGAATAAAATCCCGGGGAGGACTCGGCGTAGGATCCGGGGGGCGGGGTCAGAGCACCAGGAGGAGGCGGGGCCGGAGTCCAGGGTCGGCGCGGCTGGGGGGAGGGGAGGG
>NW_007102922.1:0-650 GCF_000164805.1 Carlito syrichta | reverse complement strand
GGAAAGGATCGCTGGAGCCCAGCAGGTGGAGGCTGCGGTGGCAGGGAGTGGCCACTGCACTCCAGTCTGGGTGAGAGATTGAGACTCCAACTCAAATAATAATAATAATAATAATAATTTAGCACAATATCTGTCAAATGCACTCAGTTCACTCACTGGGATTACATTTTTCATAGATGCTAAGTAAAGTTCTAAAATCAGTCATCATATAAAAAGAAAATCACATAGAGTCAATGTTGTGCATGAATATAAATTAAATTTTCTGTAGAATATCATCTTCATAACTTTGTATGTACCATATTGTCTCTGAATAATTCTAACAGAAAATTTTTTCTTCAAGATAATAGCAGAGACACTTTCTTCAGGTAATTCCAGATAAGCTAGTTGTATGTCTTATAGGTCATGTGATATTAAATTATTTTTGTCTGGTATAGAATTTAATTCAAATCAATTAAATACTTATATAATGTAACTCTCTCTGTAGCTGTCAAGGAAGCATCTTTCCTTGCTTTTCCTAGTTTCTTGTGGCTCCCAGCAGCCTTTGAGCTTCTTAGGTTTACAGCTGCTTCAGTCTCTGACTCCAACTCCAGAAGGCCTATTTCTCTGTTTCTGTCCTCTACTCTTCATATAGACACTAGTTATTGGCATTG
>NW_007102921.1:0-356 GCF_000164805.1 Carlito syrichta | reverse complement strand
GATTGCCTGAGCCCAGCAGGTCGAGGCTGTGGTGACCGTGAGCGTGCCACTGCACTCCAGTCTAGGCAAAAAGAGTGAGACTCCAACTCAAAAAAATAAATAAATAAATAAATAAATAAATATCTTTTATCAAGAAGAGGCAGTTCTAATCTATTCCTAGTTTGCTGAGAGTTATTAGCATGAAGTGTTCAATTTTGTCAAATTTGGGGGCATATATCGATACAATCATGTGATATTTTTTCTTCTTGGTGTCATGGACTATATTAATTGATGTTCTAATGTTGAGACATTTTTTAATATTGACATTAATTTTGGGAATTCTCAGTCATTACTGTTCAAATACTTCTTTCTCTCTT
>NW_007102920.1:0-525 GCF_000164805.1 Carlito syrichta | reverse complement strand
TTAGTCTTCAGACTTTCTTACTGACTACCTCCTTTTACTTTAACTGCTAGTTTAGTTTTTCACGAGGCTTTGACAGTCCTTTAAAATTTTTACTGGCATTTGCTCCATTTTCTAGACAAAGAATTTACAGGGTCTTAAAAATGACCTACCCATAAACCACATCTTTTTCTGTAAAATGGTAACCAGAAAAAGTACAGTCACACTGATAATCTCCAAAAAAAACAATGGCAGAAGTCCTGGATCCTGCCACATTGTAACAGAAATACTAGAAACAGCAACACTGTGAAGCAATGAGTTTTCACAAAAAGAATCGTCAGTAGGGCATGATATGGATTGCTATATGATACAGGGTTTATGTGAACAGATCACATTTGATGTCATTATAATTTGATATTTATCACATGACATTCTAACCAGAGAAAGATTATTTTTCCCCGAAATATTTAATGCACAGAAAAATATTAACACTACATCGCATTCTGTGTATTCAAAACTGTCACCATAAAAGGCACCAATAATTTCCAT
>NW_007102919.1:0-335 GCF_000164805.1 Carlito syrichta | reverse complement strand
CCGTCTGCTCTCCTTCCTCCCCCCCCCCCACAGACAACTGTATCCCAAGCCTCATCTTTCCCACACCTCCCCATTCTTGCCCTTAATTATTTTACCTTTGATTTGCCTGGTACTTTAGAGTTTACTAAATGTTTTTACATTTATCATCGCCCTGAATCTGCACCAGAGAGAGATGAGGAGACAGTAAAAATTCCTTCACATTGCCAAGTGCTCTTGTTAAAAATGCAAACGTTCCCAGCACCACGACCCATTAGGCGGGCGACCTCAGAACAAATCCATTCCATCCTCTGCTTTGTCCCCCAGCCATGCAGAGCAAGGGGGTGGGGGTGTGGGGG
>NW_007102918.1:0-852 GCF_000164805.1 Carlito syrichta | reverse complement strand
CCCAGCAGGTTGAGGCTGCAGTGACCAAAAGAGGCCACTGCACTCCAGTCTGGAAGACAGAGTGAGACTCCAACTAAAATAATAATAATAATAATAATATCATAAAATTTCCCTTGTGTTTTCTTTTTTGACTCCTGTGTAATTTTTACATGTGTTCTTTAGGCTCCAATATATTATGATTTTTCTAAAGATATCTGTTATTGATTTCTAGTATAATTTTATTTTTGTCTACAAGGAGATATTGTGTGATGCCTTCTCTTTTAAAATTATTAAGGCGTGTTTTATGTCCCAGATTGTGTTTTATTTAGAGACTGTTCCATAAGAAACAGAAAAATGCATATTCTGCTTTTGTTTGGTAAAGTAGTATTTAAATGTCAATTAAATCCAACTAACTGATGGTTCTGAGTTCTACAGTGTACTTGATTTTTATTGCCTCGATATGTCCATTTCTGATTGAAGCAGGTTACAATCTCCAACTATGATATTGGATTTGTGAATTTCTCCTTAAAATTCAATCAGTTTTAATCTTATGTATTTTGATGCTTTGTTGTTTGGCACATACACGTTGAGGAGTATGTCTTCTTACAGTAGTAACCTTTTTATCATTATGTAATACTCGTCTTCATTTCTGATAACATTCATTTCTCTGAAGTCTGCTCTGACTGAAATTAATATAGCTACTCACTCCCACTTTATTTTGGTTAGTGCTAGAATTGTATACTTTCTCCATTCATTTATTTTTAATCTATATGTGTATTTATATTTAAAGCATATTCCTTGTAGACAACATAAAGGTGGGTCTTGTTTTTTGACTCACTGTTTTAAATGGTACACTTAGATGATTGATATTAA
>NW_007102917.1:0-313 GCF_000164805.1 Carlito syrichta | reverse complement strand
CTGTTTCTCAAACTTCATTCATCCATTTCTTACCCGTACTGATTTTTTTTTCTTTTTTGAGTTGGAGTCTCACTCTGTCAGCCAGACTGGAGTGCAGTGGCCGCTTCCAGCCACCGCAGCCTCGACCTGCTGGGCTCCGGCGATCCTTCCGCCTAGGTGTCCGAGTAGCCGTAATTAAAGTCATGTGCTACCATGCCTGGATGATTTTTTGATTTATTGTAGAGGTGAGGTCTCACTGCCCAGGCGGGTCTCAAACCCGCAGGCTCAGGCAATCCACTCACCTCAGCCTCCCAAAGACGTGGGATTACAGGCT
>NW_007102916.1:0-264 GCF_000164805.1 Carlito syrichta | reverse complement strand
GTGTTTGTAGGGATATATATTCCCCTCTTACTTCAACTTTTCAGGCATCCCAGAGATTTTTGGTAAGATGTTTCTTCATTTTAATTTGTTTTCAGGTACCTTTTGATCTCTGTTTTGATTTCATTATTGACCCAGGAGTGTTTAGCATCATGCTGTTTAGTGTCCATGTCTTTGTGGGTTTTGGGAGGACCTTCTTGCTGTCAGTGTTTATTTTTATTCCACTTTGATCCGAGAAGGTGCATGGTAGAATTTCGGTCTTTTACT
>NW_007102915.1:0-313 GCF_000164805.1 Carlito syrichta | reverse complement strand
CGGGACGCAGCGCAAGAAGGGCGCGCTGAGAGCCAGGACCACCTCGCGGGCCGCGGGCGCCCCGCAGCCGCCCGCCTCGGGCTTCTGGCTGCGCCGGCGGATCTCGGCCATGAGCCAGGGCAGCATGGGCAGCGTGGTCCTGCGGTCCAGGCACGACCCCCCCACGTACCACAGTCGGAACCGCTTGTCGCCCGGCTTCCCGGGGCCCTGCTGGGCTGGGGAGCCCGGCTCGGGCTCCAGGGGGTGCGGGAACGGCTCATCCTGAATGCAGCTGGGGGGCTCCATAACTCACGGCGCCCGAGGGCCCCGGCGA
>NW_007102914.1:0-329 GCF_000164805.1 Carlito syrichta | reverse complement strand
GCGGCCACTGCACTCCAATCTGGGGGACAGAGTGAGACTCCAACTCAGAAAAGAAAAGAAAAGAAAAGAAAACAAATAAAAAGGGGGCGTACAAAGGAGGAAAATAATGGAGGAAGGGGTGGTCAATAGGGAGTTAGAAAGAGAGAAGTGTGAGAGGGAAAACAGATATACATACCAACTATCAGGTGGGAAAGAGACACAGGAAGAAATGAAGAAAGACACATAAGAAAGATTCCCTAAAGAGTACTGATAGCTACACAGAGACAGGCTAGTAAAATCGAGAAACAGTGTAAGTCAGAAGGTAAACAACAAACGTGATGTAAACCAAC
>NW_007102913.1:0-633 GCF_000164805.1 Carlito syrichta | reverse complement strand
GCTGATTTTTTTGTCCTGATGATCTGTCTAAGGTTGTGAGTGACGTATTAAAGTCCCCAGTTATGATGGTGTTAGAGTCAATGTCTTTCTTTAGTTTTCCTAGAAGTTGCTTTATGAATGTTGGCGCACCTATGTTGGGTGCATATATGTTTAGGATAGATATTTCTTGTTGATGGAGTGAACCTTTTATCATTATGTAGTGGCCCTCTGTATCTTTTATAATTCTTGATAGTTTAAATGGTATTTTGTCTGAAATTAGGATCGCAACTCCTCCTTTCTTTTGTGTTCCATTCACCTGAAAATTCTTTTCCCATCCTCTTACTTTGAGTCTGTGTATGTCCTTTCTAGTGAGATGGGTCTCTTGAAGGCAGTATGTTGTTGCCTAGTGATATTTTATCCATTTTGTCATTCTATGTCTTTTCAGTGGTGCGTTTAGTCCATTCACATTCAGACTAATTATTGAAATGTGAGAGTTCATCCCTATCATTGCGTTCTTATTGAGTTGTTGTTCTTCCACTTGGTTTTGTCTTTTTCTTTTTTTTTTTGTCTTTCTTTTCGTTTTGGGGTTGGTTTGTGTATATTTTATTCTTTTTCCTGTACTCTTGTGAAGAACATTGTTCTTTTTTCCTTTTC
>NW_007102912.1:0-326 GCF_000164805.1 Carlito syrichta | reverse complement strand
AGTGTGCCACTGCACTCCAGCCTGGGCGACAGAGTGAGACTCCTACTCAAAAAAAAAAGAGAAAGAAACTAGAGATTCCCACGTATCCCAGGGCCGCCTTCACATGCAGGGCCTTCTCACTCCCTGCCTCTTGCCCTTCATTGGTGTATTCATTAGAATCAATGAATCTCTACAGACCCATAGTCCTCGCCCAAAGTCCCCAGGTCCCATCAGGGTTTTCTCGTGGTCACGGCCTGAAAATCCCTTTTGTTTCATTGCTTTGTCTAGTCATCCCTCACTCCCCCCACTTCTGGCAACCACCCACCTTTTTTTTTTTTTTTTTTTTT
>NW_007102911.1:0-341 GCF_000164805.1 Carlito syrichta | reverse complement strand
GGGGTCCCGGGGTCCCGGGGCCCCCGGGGGGGAGGGGCAGAACCCGGATGTGAGGGGGGGTCAGCGGAAGAGGGACCCGGATGTGGGGGGCGCCGCGCAGTCCTGACCCGGGCCGGAGAACCCCGGTACGCGTACAGCCCCGCACTCAGGATCGAGGCTGCGCCGGACGGCGCGGGCGGGGCTCACTCACTATTCGGGGTTCATGGCGGCGGCGGCGGCCCGCTCGGTCGCTCCCAGTCGGCTCTGCTCCGCCTCCCGTTCCAAGATGGTGGCCGCTCCGCCCCAGAGGCCCCGCCCGCGGCGCGCAGGCGTAAACGTGCCGGACTCGGGCCCGGCCGCGC
>NW_007102910.1:0-696 GCF_000164805.1 Carlito syrichta | reverse complement strand
CTCAAAAAAATAAAATAAGAAATAAAATGAAATAAAATATTAGAGTTACTTTATCAAAAGTTATATTCATAGCGTGACTTAGAGATCTCA
Source organism: Carlito syrichta (assembly GCF_000164805.1). NCBI lineage: Eukaryota > Metazoa > Chordata > Mammalia > Primates > Tarsiidae > Carlito > Carlito syrichta. The sequence goes on along the minus strand of NW_007102910.1, from coordinate 606 downwards.
GAAACATGAGAAGCAGTAGTTATACTTTGTCCATGAAATTATTAGCTTAATTTTAGCATTTTCTCTGATATATATCAATCATTGCTTTAAGTTAATTCAATGCAGTGAACCCTTTATTCAAAAATAAGAAAGAAGGCCTCAATCTGCTTAAAAGTGAATTCATTATTTTCTGATTTTCTATTACTCCTTTTTATTCAGGTATATCCCCAAACTTTTTTTTTTTTTTGAGTTGAAGTCTCACTCTGTTGCCCAGGCTGGAGTGCAATGGGATGCTCATGGCCACTGTAGTCACTACCTGCTGGGCTTAGGAAATCCTTCTGCCTCAGCCTTCCAAGTAGCTTAAACTACAGATGCACACCACCATACCCTGCTAATTTTTTGATTTATTGTAGAGATAGGGTCTCACCAAGTTGTTCAGGCTGGTTTTGAACCCCCAGGCTCAGGCAATCCTCTCACCTCGGCATCCCAAAATGCTGGGATTATAGGTTGAGCCTCTGCACCAGGCTTTTAATAGCAGCTGTATGACAAATGTGTGGGAAAACGAAGATGGATTAGACATTGTGCCTGCCCTCAAGGGGGTGAAATAGTAAATGAGAGGATTGAGTG
>NW_007102909.1:0-421 GCF_000164805.1 Carlito syrichta | reverse complement strand
CCGGCCACCACAGCCTCGACCTGCTGGGCTCCAGCGATCCTTCTGCCTCAGCCTTCCATGACCCAATAGTTTGGGGCATCCAGGAGACTCATCTCACCACAAAGGATGCACATAGACTCAAAGTTAGAGGATGGAAAATGATTTACCAGTTGAGTGGATCACAAAAGAAGGGAAGAGTCATGACCTTTTTTTTTTTTTTTTTTTGAGTTGGAGTCTCAATCTGTCGCCCATACTGGAGTGCAGTGACTGCTCCCAGCCACCTCAGCCTTGACCCACTGGGCTCTGGCGATCCTTCTGCCTCAGCCTTCCGAATAGCTAGAATCACAGGCACGCGCTACCATGCCTGGCTGATTTTTTGATTTATTGTAGAGATGAGGTCTTGCCAAGTTTCCCAGGTGGGTCTCGAACCCGTGGGCTCAGG
>NW_007102908.1:0-324 GCF_000164805.1 Carlito syrichta | reverse complement strand
GATTGGTGGGCAACTCGCTGGTGATGTTCGTGATCATCCGGTGAGCGCGGGCTCGGGGCGCCGCAGAGGCCGGCCGGGGATGGGGGGGCGGGGGACAGGGTGGAGCCCCGCCATCTGGGCGGGCCGGGGGCGGCCAGCCCGGCGGCGGGACTCGACTCCGTGACGGGTTCCGGGGAGGCCCAGAAGGTGGCCTCTCAGACCAGCTGAAGGATTTGCTGCTAGAGTTTTTGGTGGAGAACTTTGAGGTTCACACAGGGCCAATGCGAGCGGCCACACGCGTCTAGAAGATGTGAGAGCAATTTCTCCACCCCGCCCCGGGGCTCC
>NW_007102907.1:0-392 GCF_000164805.1 Carlito syrichta | reverse complement strand
TACAAACGGAAATTTAAGGATTACCAAGTTCATCTTAAGACCAGAGTTGCATCCAAATACTTCAAGAAGATACTTTCTTTCCTGGAATCTGGCCTTAGTTGTCCCAAGGAACTAAGGGACTTGTACCACCAGATACCCGTTTGCAACTCTCAAGAGGACCAGAATGTTGCTGGAGTCCTGAAATGAGTGATTCATGATACCCACAAGCCAAATATCTCCAAAACATGAGACGAGCTCTAAGCCCTGATTCCTGTTTGTCCCGCAGTAAGACACCCTGATAATTTTTTGAATTGGGGACTAGTGTATCACAGATTCCTTATTATTCCTTACTGAGGGGCTGTGTAGTTTCCAGTATATGAGGGCTCCCTTTCCCCACAATCCTGTATGAACCT
>NW_007102906.1:0-453 GCF_000164805.1 Carlito syrichta | reverse complement strand
CCTCATCTCTACAATAAATCAAAAAATCAGCCGGGCGTGGTAGCGCATGCCTGTAATTCCGGCTACTTGAAAGGCTGAGGCTACTTGGAAGGCTGAGGCGAAAGGATCGCCGGAGCCCAACAGGTCGAGGCTGCGGTGGCTGGGAGCGGCCACTGCACTCCAGTCTGGGCGACAGAGTGAGACTCCAACTCAAAAAAAAAAAAAAAAGACTGGCTAATAACGCAAAATTAGGTCTTCTACTTTATTTGCTGAATTGCTTAAGCCAATTCTCTCCTGCACTGGACAAGGCCAGACCAACTGCAGTCTCCATAACGATGAGCTTTTGTATATGTATCTATGTGTAATGAGCGTCAAGTAGATTGTTCAACTGTCTTGTGCTTGCATTCCTTTTCTATTTTCTTTTTTTCTTTTTTTTTTTGAGTTGGAGTCTCACTCTGTCGCCCAGACTGGAGT
>NW_007102905.1:0-510 GCF_000164805.1 Carlito syrichta | reverse complement strand
CAGTTTTCCCAGCACCATTTACTGAATAGGTTCTCCTCTTCCCAGTGGTAGGTGGTGGGGTCTTTATCGAAGATGAGTTGGTTGAGAGATTGAGGTTTTGCTTCTGGAATCTCAATTCTGTTCCATTGATCTATATGCCTGTTCCTGTACCAATACCAAGCTGTTTTGATGACTGTAACTTTATAGTAAAGTTTGAAGTCTGGTATTGTGATACCACCTGCTTTGTTTTTTTTGCTGAGGATTGTTCTGGCTATTCTTGGACGTTTGTGTTTCCATATGAATTCCTATGTTGTTTTTTCTAGGTCTGAGAAGAATGTTGTTGGTAATTTAATGGGTATTGCATTGAATTTGTAGATTGCCTTAGGTAAGATGGACATCTTCACAATGTTGATTCTTCCGATCCATGAGCATGGGATATTTTTCCACTTGTTCGTGTCAGCTTTGATTTCTTTGAGCAGTGTTTTGTAATTTTCATTGTAAAGGTCTTTCACGTCTCTGGATAGGAAGATG
>NW_007102904.1:0-307 GCF_000164805.1 Carlito syrichta | reverse complement strand
CTCTACAATAAATCAAAAAATCAGCCGGGCATGGTAGCACATGCCTGTAATTCCGGCTTCTTGGAAGGCTGAGGCGGAAGGATCACCGGAGCCCCGCAGGTTGAGGCTGCGGCGGCCGGGAGCGGCCACTGCACTCCAGTCCGGGCGACAGAGTGAGACTCCGACTCAAAAATAAATAAATAAATAAATAAAGTGTGCAGTTAATTTTTCATAAAAGGATGAGATAAAATATACAATATTTGCAACTTTTTAAAGAATGAATGCTGTAAGTTTTTGGAGGATATGTTCTTTTTTTTTTTTTTTTTTT
>NW_007102903.1:0-879 GCF_000164805.1 Carlito syrichta | reverse complement strand
AAAATGTTCATCTTTGAATTCACACAGTGCCTAATAGCAAAACACAACGGTTACATAAACCAGGTAATTCATTGGTTCATTCATGCCATAAAAATATTACTGACATTTCATCTGGTCAACCATCTTAAAGGTTAATTCTTGTTTCCTCTTTTGGGTCTTATTCTAGGTGAACTGTTCTGGGCAGCTTCTATTTACCTATTCTGGACAAACCACAAATTGTTTCATTGCTCACTCTTACTGTTAAGAACATATTGACTTGCTGCCTGCTCTGTTGTCTAATTCATTTATGCTGAAAGTCAGGCATGAAGACAGAATTTTAAATGTGACATTTGCAGACTGTTAGGTCATTTAAGCTCTGATAACACTAGGGCATTCCTGACATATAAACTGGACCTGATTACCAAGCACAGATGAGCTTCCCAAAGAGGCACATTTCTGATCATTTTTTGTAATTTCTCACAGAAATTTAATACTAAATCTTAATGAATGTCAATAAAAATATATGGCAAACATTTAAAACTCAAACCTTCTGTTTCTTGTAAAAGAAAGCTCAAACTGGCACTTCTAATCAACAAATAGCTTAAATAAAAACTATATTGATTGAAAAAGGCATATGGAAAGACTCACATAATAACAATCATAACAATTCCAAGAAACTCTGGATTTAAAGGTTTTTAATATTTTCTATAATCTACAAGGTTCTGAAAAATCAACCAGGTCTAAAACCTATTAACTCTAACCAATAAATCATTTCAAATGATTAGATTCTTGGGCAGCATGGCAGAGGTTATATGTTGTCAAAATTACAGTACAAACTCTAAGCTTAAATACTTGCAAACTGCCTTCTCTAAGATTACAGTTATGTAGAAGGGAAGATAG
>NW_007102902.1:0-328 GCF_000164805.1 Carlito syrichta | reverse complement strand
CTATACAATAAATAAAAAAAAAATCAGCCGGGCATGGTAGCGCATGCCTGTAATTCCGGGTACTCGGAAGGCTGAGGCGGAAGGATCGCCGGAGGCCAGCAGGTCGAGGCTACAGTGGCCGAGAGCGGCCACTGCACTCCAGTCTGGGCGACAGAGTGAGACTCCAACTCAAAAAAATAAACAGAAAACTCAGCTCTTCAGAAATATGCCTGCTTTTGGTGAAAAGGAAAAAAAAACTCAGCTTTTAAATTAAGTGTTCCCTGGCCACCTCATACCTGCTTATACCTCATCTATGTAGTTTGCATCGTGGATTCTTTTTTTTTTTTTT
>NW_007102901.1:0-320 GCF_000164805.1 Carlito syrichta | reverse complement strand
TGTATCACAGAACCAGATATGTAGCATATCTGCAGATTAAAGTTTCCTGAGGGAATGATTGGGGAAAAAAGTCTGAGAATGTTCCTTAGGGGGTTGGTCATGAAGACTGACAAACACTGGTTTGTCTGCACTAAATATTCCTAGAGTGTATGTGCACAACAATGAAACCTTTTCTATTTTGAAACAGGGTCTTGCTCTGTTACCCAAGCTAGAGTACAGTGGCTTAATCATGGCTCACTGCAGCTGTCTTGACCTCCTGGGTTCAAGTGATCTTCCTGCCTCAGCCTCCTGAGTAGCTGGGACTACAGGTGCATGCCACC
>NW_007102900.1:0-603 GCF_000164805.1 Carlito syrichta | reverse complement strand
TTGTTCAATTCTGAAGTTGCACTGTAGGTTGGAAGGTGGTCCTTTTTGCAGTTTTGAGATGTATTTAAGGGGAGAGCTGTGATTCAAAATCTGTCTGCAGGTCCTGGTATTCGCTGACAGGCGTGTGGATAATGTGGAACCCACTTCCCACTGTCCTGGAATCTGTCCATGCAGTGGGGCTGTAGATTTACTCCCTTGAATCGCCAGCAGGTGGTGCTATCTCATCTGCTCGCCCCAGAGGGGGTGGGGCCGGACAGGTACAAGATGGCTGCCTGCCTCTGAGCAGGCAACAGGAGCCCCACACCAGGCGGGCAGGACAGTCTCGGATGCAGGATAGGTGGCAGTGATCCCAGCAGATCTTCCCTGAAGTGGTTCGTTGTGGATCTCCTTGGGCCGCATGGTGCGATATGGTACCCCTCCTAGAGGCCACGGTGGCGGTGGCGCCAGCACCGGCAGTGGCAGTGGTGGTGGGAGGAGGGGCGGCGGCAGCAGCGGGACCGTTTGGAATGCAGTCAAAACTGTCCAATCGTTCCAATGGCAGCGGCTGAGCTCTGTCTGTAGAGCAGGCTGCAATGCTGGGGTCCCCAGGCCCCCGGGGCGAGA
>NW_007102899.1:0-354 GCF_000164805.1 Carlito syrichta | reverse complement strand
TATATATATATATATATATATTTTTTTTTTTTTTCCCCCAAGAATCTTTTTCCTTTTGAAGAATTACAGTCAACATTGTTGGAATGAGAACACATTTGATAATATTGTTATGGAATAGTTAAGTCTTTACTACTCCCTTATCCAAAATGTATATCATCAATTTTTTTTTTTTTTTGAGTTGGAGTCTCACTCTGTTGCCCAGACTGGAGTGCAGTGGCCTCGACCTGCTGGGCTCGCGCGATCCTTCCGCCTCAGCCTTCCAAGTAGCTGGAACTGCAGGTGCGCGCTACCACGCCCGGCTAATTTTTTTTTATTTATTGTAGAGATGAGGTCTCGCTGCCCAGGCGGGTCTCG
>NW_007102898.1:0-322 GCF_000164805.1 Carlito syrichta | reverse complement strand
GGCAGCCAGCGGGGACCGGTTGCAAATTCCGCAGCGAGCCAGGCGCAGCGGCTCACGCCTGTGGCCCCAGCGCTCTGGGAGGCCAGAGGATCGCCTGAGCCCGCGGGTTCGAGACCAGCCTGGGCAATATGGCGAGAGCGCGTCTCTACAATCAGTCAGAACCTTAGCCGGGCGTGGGGGCGCGCGCCTGTGGTTCCAGCTCCGTGGGAGGCTGAGGCAGGAGGATGGCCTGAGCCCCGCGGGTCGAGGCCGCGGTGGCCGGGGGCGTGGCCCTGCCCTCCAGCCCGGGCGGCGGAGTGAGACCCCAACTAAAAAAAAAAAG
>NW_007102897.1:0-355 GCF_000164805.1 Carlito syrichta | reverse complement strand
ACAGGCAGGGGGCCTTGGGTGCTCCTGGGGCCTGGGGGTGTTCCTCTCCTCTGCAGCGAGGCGGCTCGCGTCGTCGGGCCACAGGCAGTGACTCTTCTGCGCTGGAGCCTCGCTCTGTCGCCCAGGCTGGAGGGCAGCGCACACTGCTCGGGGCCCCGCAGCCTCGACCTGCTGGGCTCCGGCGATCCGGCCGCCTCGGCCTTCCAAGGAGCTGGAGCTACAGGCGCCAGCCCCCACGCCCGGCTCACTTTTGAGTTTTTTACCGACGAGATGGGGTCTCGCCGAGTTGCCGGGCGGGTGTCGCATCTCCGGGCTCGGGCTGTCCTCTTGCCTCTCGGCCTCCCAAAGTGCTGGG
>NW_007102896.1:0-306 GCF_000164805.1 Carlito syrichta | reverse complement strand
CCTTTTTCTCTGCATCCTTGCCAGCATCTGTTGTTGTTTTATTAATGATGGTCATTCTTATTGGGGTTGGGTGGTATCTCAATGTGATTTTGCTTTGCATTTCTCTGATGATTAGTGAGGTTGAGCACTTTCTCATGTGTCTGTTGGCTATTGGCTGTCCATATATCCTCTTTTGAGAAATGTCTATTCATGTCTTTTGCTGTTTGTTTTTTTGAAAGGGGCTGTTTGTTTTTTCCTTTTGATGCTTTTGAGTTCCTTGTAGATCCTAGATGTTAGGCCTTTGTCAGCTATACAGTTGGCAAATAT
>NW_007102895.1:0-329 GCF_000164805.1 Carlito syrichta | reverse complement strand
AATTAAATGGAGAGGAATGGAATGGAGAGGAAAGGAATGGATTGGAGAGTAATGGAATGGAATGGAATGGAATGGAATGGAATTGAATGCAGAGGATTGGAATTAAATGGAGAGGAATGGAGTGGACAGGAAAGGAATGGATTGGAGAGTAATGGAATGGAGAGAAATGGAATGGAATGGAATGCAATGGAGACGAGTGGAAAGGAAAGGATTGGAATGGAATAGAATGGAGAGAAATGGATTATAGCTGAATGTAACAGAATGCAATGGAGTGGAATGGGGAGGAATTGAATGGAATAAAAAAGATTGAGAGGAATCTAATAGAATGG
>NW_007102894.1:0-688 GCF_000164805.1 Carlito syrichta | reverse complement strand
TTTTTTGTATATCTTTTGTCTCTATGTCCTGGATTTGGGTTTTTATTTTGGTGATCTGGATTCTTCTGCTGAAATTAGGGTTTTTGTGGTCTTGCTTTTCCAGCTTCCTTAGGTGGCTTGTTAGGCTGTTAACTTGTGCTGCTTCCATTTACTTCATGTGTGTTTGTAGGGATATAAATTCCCCTCTTAATACAGCTTTCAAGGCATCCCAGAGATTTTGGTAAGATGTTTCTTCATTTTCATTTGTATCCAGGTATCTTTTGATCTCTGCTTTGATTTCATCATTGACCCAGGAGTTGTTTAGCATCATGCTGTTTAGTGTCCATGTCTTTGTGGGTTTTGGGGGGACCTTGTTGGTGTCAATGTTTATTTTTATTCCACTGTGGTCCAAGAATGTGCATGGTAGAATTTCAGTCCTTTTAAATTTGCTTATGCTTGACTTATGTCCAATTATGTGGTCAATCTTAGAATATGTTCCATGCAGTGATGAGTAGAATGTGTATTCTTGGTCTTTGGATGGAGTGTTCTGTAGGTATCAGTTAAGTCGATTTGGTCCAGAGACTCATTGAGGTTCCAGATCTCCTTGCTGATTTTTTTGTCCTGATGCTATGTCTAGGGTTGTGAGTGGGGTATTAAAGTCCCCAGTTATGATGGTGTTAGAATCAATATCTTTCTTTAGTTTTCCTAG
>NW_007102893.1:0-588 GCF_000164805.1 Carlito syrichta | reverse complement strand
TTAAATTTAAATTTTTAGGGTGACTGATTCTGACTTTAAAAGCAAATTCATGTGCATAAAAATATATAAAACATGCAATGCAGTTATTTCTCAACAAAAGTAATATTGAAGATACATAAAAACCAGATAAAAGCAATATTTATAATATACACATATGTATATTTTCAATGGCTCTATTATTTCTTACACTAGAAATGGAGCATTTAATACCCTACTATATTTATTCTAAGTGCACATTAACATATTATAAACAGTTTGACTTGTTTTCACTTATATATCAAACGCAATACTGACTTTGCAAAAACTTATCAATTCACTTTTTCATCACATAAAAAGTCAATTTCATGTTTTTATGTTTATAAATATGCTCGCACTTCTGTGTTTTGTTAGTGTATTTTTAAAGTTGTAAGATCTCAGATCAGCAGAGACCTTACCGTAATAAATTTCTACAATTTTTTTAACTTTAATTTTTTCTTTTTAATTTTAAAATTGCCGGGTACAATTCAGGGTTAGCTTTACAAATATTCGTTGTACAGTTACCCTTGTTGATGAAGTGTTCCACCCTCCCCCAGGAAGATTTCTACTGCT
>NW_007102892.1:0-305 GCF_000164805.1 Carlito syrichta | reverse complement strand
CTGTGCCGGTGTGCCGGGGACGCACGCCCCTCTCGCCGCCGGGCGTGGGAGTTAAGAAGAGAGCGAGCGAGCGAGCGAGCGAGGGAGCGAGGGAGCGAGGCGGCGGGCGCGGCGAGCGCGAGCCCCGGACATGTGGCGGCGGTGGCACGGCCGCCCTTTCCAGTTTGGGGAGACGCTGTAAGTTGCTCGTGTGCCTGCTTCTCTCGGGGGCTCGCTCGCTCTCCCTGTCGGGGAGCGGCGAGATGTCGGCTGGTGGTTATTGTCTGGACAGTTCCTGCGGCGCGCGGGGGCTCGCCAGCTGGGGG
>NW_007102891.1:0-424 GCF_000164805.1 Carlito syrichta | reverse complement strand
TCCGCTTATGAGGAAGAACATGTGGTACTCTGTTCTTTGTTTCTGATAGATCACTAATATGATAGACTCTAAATCTATCCAAGTTGCTGGGAATTTCATAATTTTGTCCTTCTGTATGACTGTAATATGTACCACATTTTAAAAATTCAATCCATAGCCAGGCTCGGTGGCTCAGCCTGTAATCCCGCGCCTTTGGGAGGCTGAGGTGAGTGGATTGCCTGAGCCCGCGGGTTCGAGACCCGCCTGGGCAGCGAGACCTCATCTCTATAATAAATCAAAAAGTCAGCCGGGCGTGGTAGCGCATGCCTGTAGTTCCAGCTACTTGGAAGGCTGAGATGGAAGGATTGCCGGAGCCCAGCAGGTCGAGGCTGCGGTGGCCGGTAGCGGCCACTGCACTCCAGTCTGGGCGACAGAGTGAGACTCC
>NW_007102890.1:0-326 GCF_000164805.1 Carlito syrichta | reverse complement strand
CCCTCTGCCCCCCCGGCCGGGAGGGGGCGCTTTGCCAGCTGCCGGGCGGCCCGGCGCGCTCGGGCCTGGGGTCTCCGCGGCAGCGGCTCCGAGAAGCGGGCTCTGGCGGGCTCCCCGGCCGGTCCCCGGAGCTCGAGAGGCGCCCGGCCCCCCGCGGGCCCACCCAGCCCCTCCCTCGGGTGTCCGGAGCAGCCACGCTTCTTGGCAGTCCGGGGATGTGGTTTCCTCGCTTTAGTGCGCTGGGGAGGGGGCAGGGCTCTGCGGACCCTCACGACCCCGGGCCTCTTCAAGGGCGCGGGGTGGGTGTGCGTGCGTGTGCGTGTGTG
>NW_007102889.1:0-311 GCF_000164805.1 Carlito syrichta | reverse complement strand
CCGGGCCCACCCCCCCCTCTGGGGGGCAGAGAGGACGCCGGGGGCGCCCCCCGCCCCCACCCCCGTGGAGGGGCCCGTCAGGAGAAGGCTGGAGACCCTCGGTCCTGGCAGGGCTCACAGGCTGGACCGAGGAGGCTTGAGTGCACGGGAGCCCGGAGCTCCGCCTAAGGACCCAGGCCAGGCGAGGGGACCGAGGCAGCGTCCGGCCCACGAAGCTCAGGACAAGCCTTGCCTGAACCGGGACGGGCCGCGTGTGATCCGGGCAGGAAGCCGAAGCCGGAGGCCCACCCGGCCGCACGGTGAGGGGCAGG